>NC_056735.1:1335419313-1335719313 GCF_019279795.1 Protopterus annectens
GACCCACCAAATGATGGTAACACACTGCAACAGGGTCTTACATGAAGTATGGACTGGTGCCAAGGTCCTGGCCTCAAGCTACATGCAGAAAACTGTCCCATCATACCATTCAGCAAAGACACAGCCCCACTGTTCGCCACATCAATGGAAACCCCCTAAACACACAACCTGTGTTGAGAGACCTTGGACCCCAAGCATGACCTTGCAGCACCAGAAGGCAGTGTATTTGACCAAAGCTGGAATACTGCCTTTGTCCCAGCTGAGTGGAGTACACCCAATGTCACCCCTTTACACTGCAGTGAGGTGTCCACCAATCTGGCACACTATAGACCCATCAGCCTAACTAGGCTGATCTGCATGGCCATGGAACAGTTTATAATGGACCTCAATAACATGGACATTGGCAACCTCCACACACTTGACCACATGCAGTTATGCTTTGTCAAGGGGATCATGTCTGTTACATTTCGTTGAACTCTTCATCACAGTCACCAAAGCCATGGAAGAGGGGGAGACAATGCACACTGCCTACCTTGTCCTGCTCAAAGACTTTGCCATTATGCACCACCTGTCCATAATAGTTATATGCTCCCAACTAGGCATCAGTCTATATGTTACCAGATGCGTAGCACACTGGCGCACTGACAGAACCCACCTAGTCCACATAGGGGAAGCTACTTCAAATGGTAGACCCATAACTAGTGCTCTGTGTTTGGGCCTCTGTTATGTGTTATTTACTATTCTGAGGTACATGGTACAACCAGCGGCCTATGTCCGACCATGTTTGTAGATGAATGCATGCTGACTGCTTTCACCAAATTCCCTAGTGATGTGGACATCCGTGAAGAGGGACTCAGGTATAGACATGACTGGTACCAGAAACATGTCCTCATGCTGCATAGCACAAAATGCAGAATCATCCCCTTTGGGAAGAGTGACGTCCCAACATATTATCACAGTACCAACAACATACAAAGCACACAATCAGTCAAGACTGATTTATGCACACAACTTGATGGCAACATGACATTTCACCACCATGTTGCTTCCATTGTAAGGGCCTTCTACATGGCCCACCTCATACGTAAGGGACATGGGGTTTATAACATCCCTGTATTCCCCCCTAATTAGGCCCATTATTGAGTATAATGCCCCTTACATCATGTACCTTGCAAAGTGCATGCAGCAGATGGTGAGATCACATAAGTTCCTCATGAGGGAATACCAGGGCCTCAAACATCTATCATTACAATTTAATATATATAAAGCACTTTGTCTATTCAGTATCTTCACAAATCCTTATCTGTTTAAAAACTTTCATTTGTCTCTCTAGTGCTTGTAAACTGAAACATCTCCTCTGTGTAATTATCTCTTGGCTAGTGGGGGCTGGTTCTTTTGTGTTCTTGTAAAAAAAAAAGTTTCTGTCTTTTGCACACAGTGCAGACTAGAGAGGTTGTTGACTGCAACTGAGCTACAAAATATAAGTATCTTGATTTTTTGAATATTTTAACAGATTACTGTTTTTACAATTTAATATATATAAAGGACTTTGTCTATTCAGTATCTTCACAAATCCTTATCTGTTTAAAAACTTTCATTTGTCTCTCTAGTGCTTGTAAACTGAAGCATCTCCTCTGTGTAATTATCTCTTGGCTAGTGGTGGCTGGTTCTTTTGTGTTCTTGTAAAAAAAAAAGTTTCTGTCTTTTGCACACAGTGCAGACTAGATAGGTTGTTGACTGCAACTGAGCTACAAAATATAAGTATCTTGATTTTTTTGAATATTTTTACAGATTACTGTTTTTACAATTTAATATATATAAAGCACTTTGTCTATTCAGTATCTTCACAAATCCTTATATGTTTAAAAACTTTCATTTGTCTCTCTAGTGCTTGTAAACTGAAACATCTCCTCTGTGTAATTATCTCTTGGCTAGTGGGGGCTGGTTCTTTTGTGTTCTTGTAAAAAAAAAGTTTCTGTCTTTTGCACACAGTGCAGACTAGAGAGGTTGTTGACTGCAACTGAGCTACAAAATATAAGTATCTTGATTTTTTGAATATTTTTACAGATTACTGTTTTTACAATTTAATATATATATAAAGCATTTTGTCTATTCAGTATCTTCACAAATCCTTATCTGTTTAAAAACCTTCATTTGACTCTCTAGTGCTTGTAAACGGAAACATCTCCTCTGTGTAATTATCTCTTGGCTAGTGGGGGCTGGTTCTTTTGTGTTCTTGTAAAAAAAAAAAGTTTCTGTCTTTTGCACACAGTGCAGACTAGAGAGGTTGTTGAATGCAACTGAGCTACAAAATATAAGTATCTTGATTTTTTTGAATATTTTTACAGATTACTGTTTTTACAATTTAATATATATATAAAGCACTTTGTCTATTCAGTATCTTCACAAATCTGTATCTGTTTAAAAACTTTCATTTGTCTCTCTAGTGCTTGTAAACTGAAACATCTCCTCTGTGTAATTATCTCTTGGCTAGTGGGGGCTGGTTCTTTTGTGTTCTTGTAAAAAAAAAGTTTCTGTCTTTTGCACACAGTGCAGACTAGAGAGGTTGTTGACTGCAACTGAGCTACAAAATATAAGTATCTTGATTTTTTGAATATTTTTACAGATTACTGTTTTTACAATTTAATATATATAAAGCACTTTGTCTATTCAGTATCTTCACAAATCCTTATCTGTTTAAAAACTTTCATTTGTCTCTCAAGTGCTTGTAAACTGAAACATCTCCTCTGTGTAATTATCTCTTGGCTAGTGGGGGCTGGTTCTTTTGTGTTCTTGTAAAAAAAAAGTTTCTGTCTTTTGCACACAGTGCAGACTAGAGAGGTTGTTGACTGCAACTGAGCTACAAAATATAAGTATCTTGATTTTTGAATATTTTACAGATTACTGTTTTACAATTTAATATATATAAAGCACTTTGTCTATTCAGTATCTTCACAAATCCTTATCTGTTTAAAACTTTCATTTGTCTCTCTAGTGCTTGTAAACTGAAACATCTCCTCTGTGTAATTATCTCTTGGCTAGTGGGGCTGGTTCTTTTGTGTTCTTGTAAAAAAGTTTCTGTCTTTTTGCACACAGTGCAGACTAGAGAGGTTGTTGACTGCAACTGAGCTACAAAATATAAGTATCTTGATTTTTTGAATATTTTTACAGATTACTGTTTTTACAATTTAATATATATAAAGCACTTTGTCTATTCAGTATCTTCACAAATTCTTATCTGTTTAAAAACTTTCATTTGTCTCTCTAGTGCTTGTAAACTGAAACATCTCCTCTGTGTAATTATCTCTTGGCTAGTGGGGGCTGGTTCTTTTGTGTTCTTGTAAAAAAAAAGTTTCTGTCTTTTGCACACAGTGCAGACTAGAGAGGTTGTTGACTGCAACTGAGCTACAAAATATAAGTATCTTGATTTTTTTGAATATTTTTACAGATTACTGTTTTTACAATTTAATATATATAAAGCACTTTGTCTATTCAGTATCTTCACAAATCCTTATCTGTTTAAAAACTTTCATTTGTCTCTCTAGTGCTTGTAAACTGAAACATCTCCTCTGTGTAATTATCTCTTGGCTAGTGGGGGCTGGTTCTTTTGTGTTCTTGTAAAAAAAAAGTTTCTGTCTTTTGCACACAGTGCAGACTAGAGAGGTTGTTGACTGCAACTGAGCTACAAAATATAAGTATCTTGATTTTTGAATATTTTTACAGATTACTGTTTTCACAATTTAATATATATAAAGCACTTTGTCTATTCAGTATCTTCACAAATCCTTATCTGTTTAAAAACTTTCATTTGTCTCTCTAGTGCTTGTAAACTGAAACATCTCCTCTGTGTAATTATCTCTTGGCTAGTGGGGGCTGGTTCTTTTGTGTTCTTGTAAAAAAAAAAGTTTCTGTCTTTTGCACACAGTGCAGACTAGAGAGGTTGTTGACTGCAACTGAGCTACAAAATATAAGTATCTTGATTTTTTGAATATTTTTACAGATTACTGTTTTTACAATTTAATATATATATAAAGCACTTTGTCTATTCAGTATCTTCACAAATCCTTATCTGTTTAAAAACTTTCATTTGTCTCTAGTGCTTGTAAACTGAAACATCTCCTCTGTGTAATTATCTCTTGGCTAGTGGGGGCTGGTTCTTTTGTGTTCTTGTAAAAAAAGTTTCTGTCTTTTGCACACAGTGCAGACTAGAGAGGTTGTTGACTGCAACTGAGCTACAAAATATAAGTATCTTGATTTTTTTGAATATTTTTACAGATTACTGTTTTACAATTTAATATATATAAAGCACTTTGTCTATTCAGTATCTTCACAAATCCTTATCTGTTTAAAACTTTCATTTGTCTCTCTAGTGCTTGTAAACTGAAACATCTCCTCTCTGTAATTATCTCTTGCCTAGATGGCGCTGGTTCTTTTGTGTTCTTGTAAAAAAAAGTTTCTGTCTTTTGCACACAGTGCAGACTAGAGAGGTTGTTGACTGCAACTGAGCTACAAAATATAAGTATCTTGATTTTTGAATATTTTTACAGATTACTGTTTTTACAATTTAATATATATAAAGCACTTTGTCTATTCAGTATCTTCACAAATCCTTATCTGTTTAAAACTTTCAGTTGTCTCTCTAGTGCTTGTAAACTGAAACATCTCCTCTGTGTAATTATCTCTTGGGTAGTGGGGGCTGGTTCTTTTGTGTTCTGGTAAAAAGGTTTCTGTCTTTTGCACACAGTGCAGACTAGAGAGGTTGTTGACTGCAACTGAGCTACAAAATATAAGTATCTTGATTTTTTGAATATTTTACAGATTACTGTTTTTACAATTTAATATATATAAAGCACTTTGTCTATTCAGTATCTTCACAAATCCTTATCTGTTTAAAAACTTTCATTTGTCTCTAGTGCTTGTAAACTGAAACATCTCCTCTGTGTAATTATCTCTTGGCTAGTGGGGGCTGGTTCTTTTGTGTTCTTGTAAAAAAAAGTTTCTGTCTTTTGCACACAGTGCAGACTAGAGAGGTTGTTGACTGCAACTGAGCTACAAAATATAAGTATCTTGATTTTTGAATATTTTTACAGATTACTGTTTTTACAATTTAATATATATAAAGCACTTTGTCTATTCAGTATCTTCACAAATCCTTATCTGTTTAAAACCTTCATTTGTCTCTCTAGTTCTTGTAAACTGAAACATCTCCTCTGTGTAATTATCTCTTGGCTAGTGGGGGCTGGTTCTTTTGTGTTCTTGTAAAAAAGTTTCTGTCTTTTGCACACAGTGCAGACTAGAGAGGTTGTTGACTGCAACTGAGCTACAAAATATAAGTATCTTGATTTTTTTGAATATTTTACAGATTACTGTTTTTCAATTTAATATATATAAAGCACTTTGTCTATTCAGTATCTTCACAAATCCTTATCTGTTTAAAACTTTCATTTGTCTCTCTAGTGCTTGTAAACTGAAACATCTCCGCTGTGTAATTATCTCTTGGCTAGTGGGGCTGGTTCTTTTGTGTTCTTGTAAAAAAAAGTTTCTGTCTTTTGCACACAGTGCAGACTAGAGAGGTTGTTGACTGCAACTGAGCTACAAAATATAAGTATCTTGATTTTTGAATATTTTTACAGATTACTGTTTTTACAATTTAATATATATAAAGCACTTTGTCTATTCAGTATCTTCACAAATCCTTATCTGTTTAAAAACTTTCATTTGTCTCTAGTGCTTGTAAACTGAAACATCTCCTCTGTGTAATTATCTCTTGGCTAGTGGGGGCTGGTTCTTTTGTGTTCTTGTAAAAAAAAAGTTTCTGTCTTTTGCACACAGTGCAGACTAGAGAGGTTGTTGACTGCAACTGAGCTACAAAATATAAGTATCTTGATTTTTGAATATTTTTACAGATTACTGTTTTTACAATTTAATATATATAAAGCACTTTGTCTATTCAGTATCTTCACAAATCCTTATCTGTTTAAAAACTTTCATTTGTCTCTCTAGTGCTTGTAAACTGAAACATCTCCTCTGTGTAATTATCTCTTGGCTAGTGGGGGCTGGTTCTTTTGTGTTCTTGTAAAAAAAAAGTTTCTGTCTTTTGCACACAGTGCAGACTAGAGAGGTTGTTGACTGCAACTGAGCTACAAAATATAAGTATCTTGATTTTTTTGAATATTTTTACAGATTACTGTTTTTACAATTTAATATATATAAAGCACTTTGTCTATTCAGTATCTTCACAAATCCTTATCTGTTTAAAACTTTCATTTGTCTCTCTAGTGCTTGTAAACTGAAACATCTCCTCTGTGTAATTATCTCTTGGCTAGTGGGGGCTGGTTCTTTTGTGTTCTTGTAAAAAAAAAAGTTTCTGTCTTTTGCACACAGTGCAGACTAGAGAGGTTGTTGACTGCAACTGAGCTACAAAATATAAGTATCTTGATTTTTTTTGAATATTTTTACAGATTACTGTTTTTACAATTTAATATATATAAAGCACTTTGTCTATTCAGTATCTTCACAAATCCTTATCTGTTTAAAAACTTTCATTTGTCTCTCTAGTGCTTGTAAACTGAAACATCTCCTCTGTGTAATTATCTCTTGGCTAGTGGGTGCTGGTTCTTTTGTGTTCTTGTAAAAAAAGTTTCTGTCTTTTGCACACAGTGCAGACTAGAGAGGTTGTTGACTGCAACTGAGCTACAAAATATAAGTATCTTGATTTTTTGAATATTTTTACAGATTACTGTTTTTACAATTTAATATATATAAAGCACTTTGTCTATTCAGTATCTTCACAAATCCTTATCTGTTTAAAAACTTTCATTTGTCTCTCTAGTGCTTGTAAACTGAAACATCTCCTCTGTGTAATTATCTCTTGGCTAGTGGGGGCTGGTTCTTTTGTGTTCTTGTAAAAAAGTTTCTGTCTTTTGCACACAGTGCAGACTAGAGAGGTTGTTGACTGCAACTGAGCTACAAAATATAAGTATCTTGATTTTTTTGAATATTTTTACAGATTACTGTTTTTACAAGTTAATATATATAAAGCACTTTGTCTATTCAGTATCTTCACAAATCCTTATCTGTTTAAAAACTTTCATTTGTCTCTCTAGTGCTTGTAAACTGAAACATCTCCTCTGTGTAATTATCTCTTGGCTAGTGGGGCTGGTTCTTTTGTGTTCTTGTAAAAAAGTTTCTGTCTTTTGCACACAGTGCAGACTAGAGAGGTTGTTGACTGCAACTGAGCTACAAAATATAAGTATCTTGATTTTTTGAATATTTTACAGATTACTGTTTTACAATTTAATATATATAAAGCACTTTGTCTATTCAGTATCTTCACAAATCCTTATCTGTTTAAAACTTTCATTTGTCTCTCTAGTGCTTGTAAACTGAAACATCTCCTCTGTGTAATTATCTCTTGGCTAGTGGGGCTGGTTCTTTTGTGTTCTTGTAAAAAAGTTTCTGTCTTTTGCACACAGTGCAGACTAGAGAGGTTGTTGACTGCAACTGAGCTACAAAATATAAGTATCTTGATTTTTTTTATATTTTTACGGATTACTGTTATTACCATTTAATATATATAAAGCACTTTGTCTATTCAGTATCTTCACAAATCCTTATCTGTTTAAAAACTTTCATTTGTCTCTCTAGTGCTTGTAAACTGAAACATCTCCTCTGTGTAATTATCTCGCTGGTTCTTTTTTGTTCTTGTAAAAAAAAAAAGTTTCTGTCTTTTGCACACAGTGCAGACTAGAGAGGTTGTTGACTGCAACTGAGCTACAAAATATAAGTATCTTGATTTTTGAATATTTTTACAGATTACTGTTTTTACAATTTAATATATATAAAGCACTTTGTCTATTCAGTATCTTCACAAATCCTTATCTGTTTAAAACTTTCATTTGTCTCTCTAGTGCATTCTATTTAAACTGTTATTGTGTTGATTAACTGTTTTGCACTTTTAAAAAGTTAGTTGTTGCTTAATTTTACCTGTAGGCTAACACACTCAAGTGTGCTAGCCGCTTAAAAGCATTTACTGTCTGTTTTCTGCAAAAAAAAAAAAAAAAAAAAAAATCTTGTTTTCCCGCCTTACTGAACTAGAATAGTCCAGTCTTCACAGTTTTCTGATCTCTGGGCTTTGTCTTGGTTCCTGTGCTATTCCATATCCTTATTTGGATAAAAGGAAGCGTCTTTGTTCACCAGTGGGAGTGGGGAGCACTGAGCGGCCTGTTTGTCCCTAGAGGAGTGGTTCCAGCCAGAAACTTGTAGTCTATTGGCCATTTTGGGTCAATTCCTAGCTCTTTTCAGCCCCCTGTAATAAAGCCTGCTTTAGCGAGCTTTTATGTTTGTATTCAACTCAGCACAGCTCCTCGTGGTGTCCTGCAGAGTTCTACAAGCAGCAGAGAGCAAAAGAGTGACTTTTTCCTGATTTAAGTATTTTTTTCTGGCTTTTTGATTATTTACTGCTTAGCGACTGCATTTTCGCCTGTTTATACAGCTCTACATTCTATTTAAACTGTTTTTTGTGTTGATTAACTGTTTTGCACTTTTAAAAATGTTATTTGTTGTTTAATCTATGTAGGCTAACACACAAGTGTGCCATTTATAGCATTTACTGTCTGTTTTTCCTCTGTTTTCTGCAAAAAAAAAAAACAAAATCTTGTTTTCCTGCCTTACTGAACTAGAATAGTCCAGTCTTCAGAGTTTGCTGATCTCTGGGCTTTGGCTTGGTTCCTGTGCTATTCCATATCCTTATTTGGATAAAGGGAAGCTTCTTTGTTCACCAGTGGGAGTGGGGAGCACTGAGCAGCCTATTTGTCCCTAGAGCAGTGGTTCCAGCCAGAAACTTGTAGTCTATTGGCCATTTTGGGTCAATTCCTAGCTCTTTTCAACCCCTGCTATAAAGCCCGCTTAGCGTGATTTAGCGTGGAGTTGCCCATAGAGCACCATCGGGCAGCGCCAGTTAAACAAGGTTAAACTATTTCTGGCTCAAGTCTGCTTTTCAATTTTTCCCTTAGAATTTCTCTACTTGCAAGCTAAACAGTCTATTCTCTATCTCAAAAGCTCAGCACTTGCTACTAAAGCATTTTATATAGGTAAAGCCCAACACTTGCTCCTAAAGCATTTTTATATAGGTAAAGTACTTGTATACTAAACAAAGTACTACATTAGCCTAGAATCCCTTGAGTACCCATTTCCTATAGGTCCCTTCTGACTCAGTTACACAGCAAACTTTTTCTAGCATGTCGAAGGGTCAGTTTAGCCTCCTCTCCTGTTCAGCTGGTAAATCTATCTTGAGGCAATGTTACAATTGCCTCATGTATACAGACAACCCACTCCTTCTCCCACAAGACACAAATACATGTGAGAGATGCAACTATATAGCCAAACTGGAGGCTGAGCTCTCTCAACTCAGGACTGGCAAGACCAGACAGGAGGAGAAGGAAACCACAAACCCAGTTTCACATAGAACTATCACAACTGCAAAACAAACACATAAACACACAAAGACATACTGGAGGCACTGATCAAAATCTACCAAAACTACAGAGGCCTCCAAAGCAGACACCCAAGCAACTGCCACCTCAAGACATAAGACATGCAACACATAGTTCTCAAAGTCAGTGTGCTAAACAGTCACAGCACTTAAGGCCAAACACAATGCCAGACACACTTGTTATAGGTGACTCCATAGTCAGACACACTGATGTCCCACTCACCAGACTGAACAAGGAAAAGATCACAGTAAGCTGCCTGTCAGGCTAGAATCCGCCACATAACACAAGCACTCAGGTCACTCCACAGCAAGTACAAGTATGACTCAGTCATTGTCCATGCCGGTGAACGACCTGAGACGCACCTCCTGACTACATGAAAAGAGACATAGAGGAGCTCTCAGATTATGTAGCCCAGGCCGGTATGACCCTGACCCTGAGCAGTATCCTACCTCACCAAGAATGATGCCACAATACAGAGACAAAATGATCAGCTTTAATAATTGGCTTAATTACTGGTGTCATTCTAAGGGGATCCAATGTCTGTCTGCCTGGGATGACATGCTTGACAAGCCACGCTGAGGGACGGCTTGCACCTGTCACCCTGGGCTTCTGGATATTGGCAAAGGCTCTTGCCACCCCATAGTGCCTTTTTAGGCAACGCTCAAATGATAAACCTACCGCCCTAGAAAACAAAAATGGAGAAAAACTAAGGGTAATACTGCTCAATGCCAGAAGTCTAAACCTCAAGATGCACTCCCTTGAAGCCCTCCTCAGTATGGAGAACATTGATGTCTGTGCTGTGACTGAAACCTGGTTCAAGGCTCCTGAGAGCACCCCAGCACTATCAGGTTATACCTCATATCATGCGTTCCGGCCCCAAAATCCGGACCGAACCACAAAAGTAGGGGGAGTATCCATATTCATAAAGGATACCCACACCTCCAGGTTAGTGGCAACACACGAAGCATCGGAGACCATCCAGGTGCAATTAACCATAGGTAAAAACTGCCCTACAGTTTGTAATATGCTACAGACCACCTTCTCAAACTCAGGAAACCCACACAGCCTTCCTGAAGACACTGGAGAGTATGAATGTCTCTCCAAACACCATCATATTGGGTGACTTCAACTACCCAAACATAGGCTGGGAACATTACTCAAGCCCCAATACCCTAGCCCAAAGGTTCCTTGAGTTCATAAACTCAAATGCTATGGTACAACTAGTCACCATTCCCACAAGAGGAGAAAAATATACTAGACCTGATCATCACAAACATGGGGAAAAAATGCTCCACACCGGAAGTATATCCCTCATTGGTGAGATCAGACCATAAATTAATCTGACTGGAGAGCCACATCCCCCCAGCAAAAGACCACAGTGAAGAACTTCTCAAAAGCAAACTTCACACTTCTTAAGACTGGAGTGGTATCCTTCAAGGCCCCCGAGCCAGTGGAAACCACAACCCACGCTGCTGAAACCCTTACAAATGTCTTCTACGAGCACCTCCAGGAATGTATGGATCAAGCAATCCCTAATAAAATCAAGACCCTTTCCACCAAAGGCAGGCGTCTGGTGGACTCCAGCCATAAACAAACTCTACAACAAGAGGAGAAAGCTACTACATAACAGAGCAAAATCCCTAAAAGGGAAGGTATCTCTGATCAATACTAGCAAAAAACAACGATCACTCATAAAATCATCCAGGGCCAACTTTGAGAGAAAAATCGCTAATGACACAAAAGACAATCATAAAGCCTTCTTTAGCTATGTTAGAAACCTGGGTGGAAACTCCCAGATATGCTCAGAATTAGTCCAAAATGATAAAAAAATCACTGAATCCACAGACATTGCCAACATACTGGCAGACAGGTTCAGTGCAAAATTCTCCCCCCCAAAAGGAGAAATATCTATCCCACCAGAGTCTAGCCTCCCAAACATCTCAGATGCCCAGGTGAGAGCTGCTCTAAAGCAAAAAACACAGCATCAATGGGACCAGACGGTGTCCCCGGCTGTGTGCTACACGAACTCTATGAGGAACTAAACCCACACATAAGGCTGCTGTTTAATCTTAGCCTTACTACAGGATACCAAAGAATGGCGTCGGCAACTGTGGTCCCACTCCACAAAGGCGGTGCTTCTACGGACCCTGGAAATTACTGCCCCATAAGCTTGACAAGCCTTGTCTGCAAAGCTATGGAGAGGATCATAATGGAAGTCATAAATAAAGACATTGAGGACCTACAGACACTGGATCCTACCCAATTTGGCTTTGTCAAGGGCAGATCCTGCCTCTTGAACTTGGTCGACTTTTTCGAAACAGTCACTAAGGCCATTGATGAGGGTAAGGCAATTCACACAGCCTACCTTGACCTAGCAAAAGCGTTCGACACAATACCCCACTCAGACATCATAGAAAAGCTCACCAGCTTAGATGTAAACCCATATGTCACAAGATGGGTTGCAAACTGGCTCAAGGACAGAACACACAGGGTTAGAGTTGCTGGTGCCATGTAAGACTCTAAGCCGGTCATGAGCGGTGTCCCACAGGGCTCAGTCCTGGGCTCCCTCTTGTTCGGAATTTATTTTTCTGAAGTGCAGGCAAACATAGGGGGATTGTGGCTGACAAAATTTGCAGATGACTGCAAACTGGGCACCATAATTGACACTCCATCAGACACAGACATCCTCCAGAAAGGTCTCATAGAAATGGATAACTGGTGCCAGAGCCATGGCCTTAAGCTAAATGCCAAAAATGTATAGTCATACCCTTTGGGAAAAACAAGGTAACCCCTAATTACCACATAGGTGGTAATCCATTAAACACGGAAGAAGTTATCAGGGACCTGGGGACCCAAGTTGACAGTAACCTCTTTGACACTCACATTGCCAAAGTGGTTAGGAAGACCTTCTACATTGCCCACCTGATCATGAAGGGATTCACATCCAGATCAGGAGAGGTCATTGTACCCCTGTACTCTTCACTTATCAGACCAATGATTGAGTACAACGCCGAATGTACCTTACCCGACACCTGCAGCAGTTGGAAAGACCCCAAAAGTTCCTCACCAAAAGGATAAAGGGCTCAAACATATGTCATAATGATGCCCGACTGAAGAAACTCCAGCTCTATTCAGTCGCATACCGCCTGCTCAGAGGTGATCTGTGCCTGACATACAAGGCCATGTCCAACCCGAATTAATGGACATGCTCCACCTCAAAAATCCAAATCCACCAGAGCCACGAGAGCAAGAGACTTAAACACCAACACGGATATAAATAGGATGTGCTGGAGGGACAGATTCATCACCCAGAGACTCCCTACACTATGGAACAGAATCCCAGTCCATGTGAGGCAGAGCCCCTCACTGACTCTGTTCAAGAGAAATCTTGACGAGTGGATGGGTGATCGAGGTTTACCCGAATCATCTCTGTATCACTGCTGGACAGAGGCACAGCAAACTAATGGGTATAGTATTCTCATCCTAAGGGGTGGTGAAAGCCACACACACTCTGGCTAGGCTTATAAATGCCCTAGGGCAGATAGCCTAGTATGAACCTATGAACCTATGAACCTATGAACACAGATAGGCTATAAGCCCATCCCTCTACCCAGTTTCATACAGACTCCTCAGAGATTACCTCTGTCTGGCAAATAAAGTGATCACAGACTCCACCTTGATGGGACTGCTGCACAACTGCAAGTCAAGCTCCACTCTATTAACCTGCACACACTCCCTCGACCTGCTCTGTGACATCAACAGGATTTGTCCACGGGTCAGATGTGTGTCCCACACACTCAGCCAGCTGTGGAATGGACACCCTGTCCACATCAGGCAAAGTACCTCTTTACACATTTTCAAGTGAAACATGGATAACTGGATGGTTAATAGGGCAAACACCTGTGGGTTACCAACTGTGTCCCTGTTGGAGTGGGGCATTGGGTGCTGACCTGCATACACGTGGGCTAAACTCTGGACTAGGCTTATGAGAGCCTCAGGGCCAATATACTAGTAACCTCATATGCTCCTAGGTATACCAGTTATGGCCCTGTGTGCTGTGATGGACTGCGTTATGTGGCCACACCCATCACTGCCATCTACTGTGGTGTGTCCCCTATTGGCAATGTTCCAGTACCATGTCATACAGCAACCATCCAACAAATAGGTCAGTGCACTTCAGATGTATGGGGACAGTCCAGCAACATCTGTACAACACAATAACAGATGGCACTGCAAACATGCTGTAGGATATCCTCCTTGTAGGTGTCTGATATCCATAGTACACAGATGTTTGCAGAATGTGTACATGTGCCTGATATATGGGGACCCTCTGCCAGATAAATGTGAATGTCTGGAGAACTGTTGGATAATACATAATGGTTGTTTTCAGACTGTGGGGAATCTTGCTGTCACATGCCAGACCCCTCAGAAAACAGTTATGGTACATTAATATCTTACTGTATTCATTTCCATACTTTGCATGCACAATATGTACACTATGTTGCTGAGGCAGAGCCTGTGTCCCCCCACTAATACTGGCTATAACCTGCTGTCCTGCTGTAGGGAATCAAAAGGTATGCTAGCCATAGCTGTCAAGAGGAGCAGACTGACAGTACATCAGTTGATATGCCAGCTGTATCCACCAGTGCTTACTGCCACTATTGTGTAATACACAATCCAGTAGCATTCGTACTTGAGCTGACCATTGCTGGGGGGACTCAGGGCCCAGAGCTGTGATCTATGTCACAGCAGACAGAGCCAAAAGGGAAGCCTGTAGGTGCTGGACAGCTGACTAACAGCAGCATGTCATTCAAAGATATGTACTACAGACCTATTGTTGCAATCCCTGTTTCCCAAGACTCTATCCCCCCAGCTGTGTCCCTTTACATGGGGAATTATATTACATACTTCATATTGTGCTGTACTCCTTTATGTGAAGAAATCCTGTGGTATAATGCTAGGATAGCACAGTCTGTCTTCATAAAGAAAGTCATATACCTGTGTACCATAGGCAGCAACTTCCCTTTTGTAGATAATGCTCATGAACTGGTGATTGCCTGTGTACTACTCTATGGCTCACACTGGATAATTGCATCCAGAATAGCTGGGTTGCATTTTCATCAGCCAATGGCATGGCACTGCAGTGGTGTATTTACGGCCTTCATGTAGGCCTTGGCCCTTTTCCTGGCCTGTGAGAAGGATATTATTGAGGTGTGGGGACTACAGCATCACAGAGGGTATGTATACATACTGACCACTGTCTGGATTTATGTGGTATGGCCACAGTTTTGCATGCCATGTTTGGTCATTGTGAACAGACTTTCTGATTATGTGGCAGTTTACTGTTGAACAATGTGGGCTGAGGTCAGTAAGGGGACAGACAGATGTGAGTGCCATACGTCATTTGCATCAGAATATGCATCCTGCTGCAGTAGCTGCTGGTCTATCAGCTGTGTATGTTTGTAGGGGAACACTGTGATGCATGTCCCTGTCACTTGACCACCTCCCCACCCCTTTATGTATGGGTGTTGTGTGGCTCCCCTGTTCTAGATAGTTGGGAGGTATGGTAGGTCTGTAGCAGGTAGTTGAACATACTGCCACATATGTTGCAGGCTGCAGCTGCTGCATTCTGCCCAGAAGTCATACTGGGGATTGTGAACACATTGGGGGACACCAAGCTGTATATGTCAGTGAGGAAGCAGTGTCGGCTCTGTTGTCAGAGCATAGTCAGGGTGATGGTACACATAACAGTCCAGGTGAGGCATGTGCCTCAGGTACATATGTTATGTAATAGTGTCATCCAGAGAGTGGTAGGCAACATTTAGGATGCTTATACATATTTGTGAAGTGTGTCCCAACCTACAGACCTTTGACATGCTAATATGGGTGGCAGTGATGCAGTAACAGAAACCAGAGGCAATATCATAATGGGTGTATTTGCAAGACATATGTGCATGCATACAGTTTGTTACACAGGACTTGCATGAACATGTGTGTTCAGATGGGTATGACATGTGATACTGAACTGTCTGTCATGATTTTGTAACCACAATCTGCACTGACTTGCCAGTACTTCATCACACAGAATAGGTTTGTGACAACCATGCCGAAAGTAGGTGGCACAACTGTGGACATTGTGCAACAGTCTGTGCACTTGTCAGCCTACCTGATATCATAAGCCTCACGTACATCCATTAACATGTATTTGGCTGTGTACCGGTTTGGCATCTGCATCACAGTCCCAAGTATGGTATCATTAATCCCATTATATATAAGTATGTCACTGGCAATCAGTATATGTTTATGGAAACACCTGCTTTTCATTGGCGCTGAATGGCCTAGTGGGCTAATGCAATATGCAGTAGTTGACAGGGTCCCAGGTTAGAAACTTGGCAGGTGTGATTACTTTTGCTGATGTGCATCGCTGTCAATCAGGATATGTATATGGAAACACCAGATGTTTATTAGAGCTGAGTGGCCTAGTGGGCTAATACACTATGGTATAGTTGACAGGGTCCTGGTTTTGAGACTTGGCATGGGTGATTATTTTGCTAAAGGGCATAACAGTGTCAGCAACATATAAGGTGATTAAAGCAGTTTTAAGCAGTTTTAAGTGGGTTTGTATGATGTGACACTTAGCTCCACTTAAACCCACGCCAATTCCAAAAAAAGAAAAGAAAAGAGGGTGATAGGAAAGTGGTGAAATGGGGACAAGCAGGCGGAAAAACAATGTGAAAGGCAGTTAGGGATGTGCTGGATGGGTGTAGGAAAGGAACATAGCTCTCCATTTCATGTGCAGCAACAGCTGTGCAGGTTGTGGACAATTTGGAATTTGGAGCCTCACATCCCACAGAGAAGGGTGTGGGTGACATAACTTTGCTGTTTAATTGCTGTAATGATTGATTGTAGGCAGTGTAGATGTGGGCAAATTGGAGAGCTATGTATGGGGTGATATTTTTTGTGGGAAGATGTCTTTTTTTTTTAAGGTGAGAGTGAAATGTTGGGGGAGGGATTTAGCTAAGTTTGGGGAGGTAAGTTGGGTAGGAGAGGTAGCATTAGCAGACAGACAGGACAGCAGACAGGGGCAATGTATGACACATGAGGGGGTAAACACCTTGGATGGGGAGGGTGTTTTGGAATCGGAGACCAATGTGCCCCCAGATGGCAGCAGTGGGACTGAGTTCCCCACTCATGGGCAGTCACCACTGCTCCTTCACTGCCCTGAAGGTAGCTGGGCTGGGGGCTGCGTGGCAGGGCTGGCCTGCCCCTCCAGGTTCGCTAGTCTACCCTTGGAGAGCTATGTATGGGGTGATATTTTTTTTTAAGGTGAGAATGGAATGTTGGGGAAGGGATTTAGCTAAGTTTGGGGAGGTAAGTTGGGTAGGAGAGGTAGCATTAGCAGACAAACAGGACAGAGGACAGGGGCAGTGTATGACACATGAGGGGGTAAACACCTTGGTTGGGGAGGGTGTTTTAGAATTGGAGACCACTGTGCCCCCAGATGGCAGCGGTGAGACTGAGTTCCCACCCATGGGCAGTCACCACTGCTCCTTCACTGCCCTGAAGGTGGCTGTGCTGGGGGCTGGGTGGCAGGGCTGGCCTGTCCCTCCAGGTTCACTAGTCTGCCCTTAATCTGGTCCAGCCAATTGTTGAACCCTCAGTTGAGAATCCTGCACACTATCGCTGGGAGCTGTCACTGGATGAGCACTCCCTCTCCACGCCCACTTCCAGGGAGGGATGGGCCCCCTCCCAGGGGAGGCAGTCCCACTCCCCTAAGGTGGTTCCACCTGTAGATGGTGCAGGACCAACAGAAGGGGGAACCTTCAGCTTGGGTTCCAGATGTGCTGGGGCCAGGTGCCACAGCCAGTTGAGAAGGGGTAGGTGGATCCATTGGGAACCAGCCTACCCACTCATGCTATGGTTTTGAGGGATTTACAAAGTGTATAGGTTAGTCATAAACAGAACATTTCATCATTATTTATAAGAGCATCCAAGGTTGTTCCAATTAACCCAGTACAATAAAATTGCATAGCATACAGAACACAACAATAAATGGAATAACAGTCAGTATTGTAACAGTATGCCAGTAACAGTTATGGCAAAAACCCAATAACATAGGTATTTCCGAATGCTGCAGGTTAAAATAAAAATCCTTTAATGGATGAATGCCCAGGATACAAAACCACCATAAAAACACTGTTGTTACTGTTTATGTTTTTATGGTGGTTTTGTATCCTGGGCATTCATCCATTAAAGGAGGATTTTTATTTTAACCAGCAGCATTCGGAAGGTTTTTGTTCTGGTTCCAAGTTTGTGTTTTATATCTTGAACATAGGTATTTCAACAAGGTATGTTAGTATGCTACCACTGTAATATATAACAATAATTTATTTATTTTATTTTTTTATTTTACATTTGTTGATCGGGCTAGTCTAACTGGATATATGTCCATTTTCAGTAGAGGCCCGGGGAGAAAAGCTCCAGTGGAATATTACATTGTTTATACAGAATAGACCATACAAGATTAGAATTTAAAAAACAAAGTTAGACAATATATGCAATGTACAACTATGATAGGAGCAAACAAGGAGAAAAAAGTCCTAATGTCTTTATACAAAGAAATAATAATAAAAAAATATATATATATATATATATATATATATATATATATTTTTTTTTTTTTTACCGTGGTAGTACTGTGTATATGAGATAACATTTCACTATATAGATATTAAGAAAAGGAAAGTTATGAGGGTGTAGGGTAAGAAAAAGAGACAGAGTAAGAGGGAAAGTTAATCTGGGTTGGTACAGGGGCAAAGCCATTGACTACTGAGATGCATAGTTAGTTATCTTTTAAAAAATGAGAGTATAGACAAAGATGTGATATCAGAGGGTAGTTTGTTCCACATTTTTCCAACAGAGTTGGAAAAGAGGCAGTCCCCTGCTGAGTTATTAGGTTTGGGAGTATAAATCAGTAGTTTGTTTGAGGAGCGTAGCTGTTTCATGTTCTTGTAAGGTGTAACAAGATTAGAGAGTATTGGTATTTTAGTTGGTTGGTGTAGAATTTTGTGAGCTGTTAAGAGCTGTTGAAGTATTAATTTGTTGGTAAATTCAAGCCAACCTAGTTGTCTTAGGTTCAGGCAGTGGTGAGTTCGAAACTGGGATCCTGTAGGGAATCTAGCAATATTATAGTAGGATGTAGCAAGTTTCTTCAGGTTGCTTTTGGAGAGATTAGTATAGATGGGGGAGGCATATAGAAGAGTAGAGATGAGGTGAGATCTAGCTAAGATGGTTCTTGTTTCGTGTGTAAGGAATGGTTTGATTCTGTAGAGGGAACCAATTTTTTTGTTAACTACTTTTATTGTGTTGTTGATGTGTGAGTCAAAGCTTAGATTGTTGTCAACAGTTATTCCTAGTAATTTTGTTGTTGAGTCAGGAGAAATGAGAGTGCTATCAGTGGATGTGAGAGAGAAATTAAGTGGTGTACATTTACGGGTAGGTGGGAACAGTAACAGTTTGGTTTTCTTGGGGTTGAGGAGAAGGCAATGATCAGAGAACCATTTTTCAACAGAAGAAAATGCTTTTTGGGTAAGAGACTGAAGTTCATTTTGAGAGGTGGCAGTGCAGATTATAGTAGAATCATCTGCATATTGTATGCAAGGGGTGTTAGGGATAGCTGATTGGAGGTCATTAATAAAGATTGAATATAAGAGGGGGCCTAGGATAGACCCTTGAGGTACGCCTAAAGAGATAGGTAGGAGATTAGATAGTGAATTCTTCCAGAGTACTGCCTGCTGATGGTTGTCAAGATAAGATGTGAACCAAGTTAAGGAAGGGGTGTCAAGTGAGAGAGATTTTAGTATGTGTAGGAGGAGTTTATGATTAACCATGTCGAAGGCTTTAGATAAGTCAATGAAGATTGAAGATGATAGATAATTGTTGTTGTGGTTGTGGTTGATGTTTTTGGTAAAGGAGAGTAAGGCAGTGGTAGTACTGTGGGAAGGTCTGAATCCATGCTGGCTGTTAGCAAGTAGACTGTTTTGGAGAAGGTGGTTAAGAAGTTGTTTGTGGATACATTTCTCCATAATTTTGGCTAGAGGTGATAGTAGTGCTATTGGGTGATAGTTTGAAAGGTCATTACATTTCCCCCCTTTGTGTAGTGGGATAATGTGAGATATCTTCCAGACAGAAGGGAAGATTCCTTCATTAATAGATCTATTTATTAGAATAGAAATAGGGTAAGCAATGGCTTTGGCTCCAATTTGCAAGAATAATAAAACAGAAGGCCCAACATATGGTTTTGAGAACAACATATGTGAAAAGGAAACCGTATCCGATGTATGTGATGCAGATAAGGGGAGGGGAGAGACAGATAATTGCATTACCAACAGTATAGGCAATATTGTTTGCAACTGTACAGTTCTATACGCTACAGGTATGCCCTTACTTTATGTCTATAAGTGCCCTGTATCTTCTGTAGCACATACATACCTCTCAAGCTATCTGCATGGGATAGTATGGGCCAAGCTGTAACACATACAGGTACACAACTACAGGGGACTATTACATTAGTGAAACATATATGACTACCAAGGTGTACTGTGCACTAATGTAGTGTGAGTGTGCTACTGACCTACATTGACTGGATGTTAAATCTGTGTCCAAGGGTTTTGGCAACAGTGATCACTATCCGTGATAGTGTGACACGTGTGAGACATGTACCGTGCACACTACAGAGAGTTTACACTTATCATGCTGTCCTTGGCAGGCATGGAGATAGACTATTAGCAGACATTCACAGATGTACAAGGCATACAGCCGTACCAAGATTAAACAGTTTTATTTGTCTTATTAACTTGTAATACTAGTGTACTTGACGTTTTATTTAATGAAGTCTTATCACCTTACTGAGTAATGTTCTTTACACACTGGTACATCTGGATACGCAAATTAGTATAGCATTCAAACAGCTACTGCAGACATTTATTTAATTCATGTGGGGAGAACATCTGTTAACAATACATAACTGTTTCTCTAAATATTTTCAGTAGTACTTGTCTATATCCATATAGTAGTACCTGTCCCTGGATTCAAACCCTGGTCTGTGTATGGAAAGATGGAAAGCATACTTAATGTTTATCAAACTGAGCTACTGCTGTGTGTTGACTGACTGATATATGCCTAGAGCTCACCTAGTAACAAACTGTGACCTGCTTGACACTTGAACACATATGCATGGCATTCATGCAGGACAGAAATAGTAGGCGAACTGTGCATTAATACATGGAATGTAGGTGTACACACTGAAACTCTAGTGGGTGGACATATGTGTGAAATGTACAGATCATATTGGAATGCTGGGTTGCTTAGCCAACTCATATACAGTTGCAGATGGTATGTTTGCAGTATACAGCTATTACAGCTTCATACTTGCCTGCAGCAGCATAACCTAAGATCAGGAATTCATATAGCTGAAATGCAATGGTTATTAAGACAAGACAATCCAGAGATACACACTAGTATACCTTGGCCATTCCAATTTTAGGGTCAGGTCTTAGTGCAGAACAAATATCAGAATGCATTATATATTTTTGTACAGCTCCACACCTACAGTTTAGCAAAACACTACTCTCTTTATTAGCTAACCTTCAGTCACTTAGTGGTGTTATGCATGTTTTGCATTCACAGCACTTGCAATACTCAAGTTCATGACCAACAGCCCAAATACACAGATACTGAAGGTCACAACTTTATTATTAGTGACATCATGCAGTGATTGTTATACATCTAACAGTCTGTATTGATGGACAGTTGATATCATGCAGGTGTTGCAAGACAGCTGTAAGTCCACAATTAATGCATTTTATATATATATATATATATATATATATATATATATATATATATATATATATATATATATTAATTATTTCTTTTACATTATGAATGCAGTTGAACTTTATTTCCATAACAGTATTAATGCTGTTGAACAGTTTTCCTTAACATTAATAATGCAGTTGAACGTTAGTTACTTGACATTTATTCATGCAGTTGACCTTTATTTCCTTAAAATTACTAATACAATAGCAACTTTTATTTCATAAACATTATTAATGCAGTAGAAACAATATTTCTTGACATTATCATGTTTAATGCTTTCATCTGTATTGAATTGTACCTGGCATTATACCCAAAGCAGATTATACCTACTGACAGTTACTACTGTACTCTTTCTTGTTTATATGACTATAGATTGCAAGATACATCTGTACTCACCACAATCGCAGCGCAACCTGGCCAGGCACCCTGCATGGGCATCCAGGTTACAAGTTTTCTCCTCTGTAGCTGTGTGGAGAGAAACACACCATTATGCATAACTGTCTATCAGATAGTCATACTAGAATTTGGTTAAAAAATGGTTACAATACTTACAAACTTGTGGGGCATCATGGTCCCGAGCATCTTGGATCCATGTGGCCAAGAGATCCCTCTTTCTATGCTTTAGGTCATCATAATGCTGACGCACCTGCTCACCTGTGCAGGGGATACCAGTCGCACTGGTGAGGTCACGTACCAGCCAGTCCCAGGCCTCCGACTAATACACTGATCCCTGGCACTGGCCCTGTAGCAGCCAATTGTCATAGTCTTTTACGATGAGTCCAACCATGACCCTAGACTCCAAAATGCCCCACCATTGCCCCCATGCCATAGTCTCTGCCAAGATCAAACTTCAAAAGATTCTGACTGTTTTCCCACCTGCTGCATTTAAATAAGGCTGTTTTCCTGTCTTTTGCCATTATTGGACCTTTTTAAAAATGCAGAGCTTCACTTAGCACTGCACAAACCTACTGAGCAGTGCTTAAACTGGCAATTCTTAGCAATGCTTAGTGGTCCACAAACCAGCTTAGCTGAGCTGGGGACTGCTTAAAAGGGCATTGCTTAGCAGTGCCCAAACCAGCTAAGCAGAACTGAGCATTGCTAAGTACTGCTAAAACAGGTCCTGTTTAAGCACTGCTTGACTTGGCTTAACTTAGCACTGCTTAGCAGAGCTTAGCTAAGGACAAACCATATTTAAAAAAATAAATAAACAAAAAAAAATAAGACTAAAATTAAACTATTTGTTCATTACTACTACTGTATTATTATGTCTATGTGTGACGCCCGTGCCCTGACCCAGCAATAAAGGAGCCTCAATCCTCACCACTAACACAAGAGAGGGCATCTCATATATGAGGAAAGGATAACAGATACACACAGTAAAGTGCAATTTCCTTTAAGAGTACACAGAGATCACAGTCAGTCTGGGACTGGTCGCTCCCTTGCTCCCCAGGTCCCCAGTAAGACTCCCCACTGGCACAGCTATAGGGTCCAGATCTCAGCCTAGCTAGGCAAGCTAAAATCTCCAGCACCCTCTCTGTCCAACCAGTGCTTCGTGTCCCTGCCCAAGCAACTGACACACACACACACACACACACACACACACACACACACACACACACACACACACACACACACACACACACACAGACTTTGAGATAAGAGTTTACACAACCACACAGACACTTCTGGGGAAGGCTGGCACAGGTTCTCCAGCTGTGCCCCTTTTACTCAGACTATATGGTAGTACAACTTGCCACCACCCAGCTAATATTTATCAGCTACCCAAAGGCCCTTAAAAGTGTGTCCAATTATTACTGTGCAATATTATTATCCAATTGGTAGCATAACCCAGGGTTAAAGCTATTGGAGTGGCCTTGTACAGTAAACTTTATAAATATGCAATGTACATTAGAGCTTAACTTATCTCTATACAAACCAGCCACAGTTAAAATGTTTTAAAATATTTAATAATAAATAATTAAAACCACAAGACAATACTTTGTACTACACAGTCAGTGCTAGTCAAAATTTCAGAGATCACACAGAAATGCTTAAAAATAAATAAGTAGCACAGTTCTGACATCACAGAAAACACTTAGTCTAATCTTTATAGTTCTAGCTATTTCTACAAGAAAACACACTTCTAAAATAACTTACTTACACACAAGAAAACACACTTCTAAAATAACTTACTTACACAGAGAGAGCATAAGGCAGTGCTGAGTTGGCTATCAAGACAAAAATGCTTAATCTCTGGTTCTCACTGTTTAAATTGACACTGCAGTTCTGCTAAAACATTACATCATCTTTTACACTTTCCTGGTGTTCCCAGGCTGGCACATTAACTACATTTACATTCTTAACATCTCCCTTTTATTATCTTGCAGCTGGTCAAGAACAGAGCGATAAAAATATATTTGCATGTTTAAGTCTAGCAATTTAACTCTTGGTTAAAACAATAGAAAAATGTCTTCATCTAGAATTTTCGGCACCACTGTCTACTTGAAAGGGTCACAATAGGCTTTACTTTGGTCAGTAGAGTGCACTGTTGTCACATTTATTTCCAGTTCCACATGTAACAGTATTTCTTTACATTTAAGACAACAAGCCTGTGATTCACATTCATATTTACAAATGATAGAATTATGTACCAAATTCTATTTGACTAGGTTGGCAGCCTTCACCCATCTCTACCAGTCTTCAGAGTATGTATTGCACTTCTATATTTCCTGACCTTCTGTATTTTAATTTTTATCTTGGAGTGTGTATTTTAGGTACTGTGGACTTGTGTGTAACTGGATCTTTTCTCCTCGGGTCTCCACTGATAATTGGCCTCTGGCCCAGCTGGACTAACCCTGTTAACATATGTCAAGACATACATCAATCAAATAAAACATTAACTTGTAAAATGTTGCTATCAGATATAAAAGCTGAATGGCCTGTCTGTGTACTTGAACCATGCACCTACGGTATACAGGGCTGTGACTCTAACAATTCAGCTATGTGGATATCATGACTCTGGCTATACATTTCTATATAGCTTGCAGCTACATTTAAGCACTGCTCCGTGGTGGGCAAACATTCTCAGCTATGCTTAAACATGGCCTTTGATGTTAAAATTAAAAGTATCCGGTTTCTATTTTTAGATGTATGGCACGTGTCCATTGCTAAGCACCATGCCACGAAAACACACATTAAAAAAAAAAAAAAAAAAAAAAAGATATAACATATTTTTGTTTTATGTTTCAGTACCATCTGGCACTGTAACAGTGCAGGGGATATGTTACTTATCTCCTGACACTGTAATACATCCCCTAAACTGATTCCGTAACCATGTTACACATCTCTCTCTTTTTCTCTCTGTCTCAGTAGCACACCTTCATTAATATGCAAGGCATACTGCTAAGGGGGAACCACACACACAGCCACTATTCCTACATGGAGTTTATTAAATCTCCACCTAAGGGTATACTATGTGTACACAATATGTATTCAATAAAATTCTTATCCCATTTGTTGTGCTTTCTAGTCACTCAGAAAGATTACATTGTTTACTTGTAGTCTACACGTTGTGATAACCTGTATAAATCCCTGTCAATATTTAAAGCTGCAAGTATATCAGTAGGAAAGCTAAAATTAGGAGGAAGAAGGTGTGTGTTATGTCTGTGTTATCTGTTCACTCAGAAAAGTGTACACTTAGTGTAGACTTTATTGAATCTGGCCCACAGAGTATAGACATCAAAATATAATGGATGCAGGGAAGGCTTTGGAGGCACACATCACTGTACTGGGTACTTTTCTTATTAGAATTACCATAGGGATAGCAATACTGCTACAGTTCTTTCTGGGTGGGGTAGGGTGCATATCTCTGGTGCAGATGTATCAGGGTCTTTGCTGCATAAACACACAGGATCATTGTTATAGGTAAGTACCAGGCTAGATACTCTTCTGGGCTATTAGGGCTATCATAAACTGTCAGAAGCCCTGCCAACCCTAACCATGGATTTACCCAAGGATCTGCATCAAGCTCCCGGTCATGCAAGGGCACCCCATCACTGCCACATGAGGACATGATTCCTGCTACCACTTGGCAGCAAACTGCATTTGGGTCTAGGTCATAAGTATTGCATTCCCCCCACACAGAAATATATCATATTTGGTGAATTTCTTTTACCAAACCTTTACTTTACCATACATATGGAAGGCTGGCTTACTCGTACCAGTCATTGTGCTCTATGGATATTGCAGGTCTGTAAACATGCCTCATAGTCATTCAAACATAAGTCAAATTTCTCCTACAAAACTGTAACATTTCTAAGCTATTCAGTTATGAAAACCAACAAAATGCTGACTGCTGAATGGTAACTCAGCCACTGTTGCTTTTGCAGTTAAACAAATCATTGTCACATAGGCAACTAATGTGGTATCTAATAGGTGTCTAGATTCATAAGAGATTACTAGGCTAACAATTTAAGAGACCTTGCAAGCCTAGCCATTGCTACCCACATTTTAGCCAATTTTCAATCAGCAAGGGCTAGGAAATGGCTTAGGTTTATACCTATGCCTTTGAGTATTTTACAGACTGCTAATGTCCATAAGGGACATCAGCACAACCCCAGGAGTGAATTTACAATTCATCATCAATTGATCCAAACTGCATTTGAAGAGGGCCAAGGAGGGGCTCTGCTTTACATGAATATAAACTCTGTTTCAGAGAAGGGGTAATCTCTGAAACACATATCTGTCTCTCCAACATGTTTTGCTCATGTCACAGACGAGGTTTAGATCCCTAAATCAGGGTACCCTCATGCAGTTTTTCTTACGACTGTGTAACAGTTCCATCAGGTATGGATTTGTAAATGTCTTGTAGGTAGATCACCCCTTAATACTCATTAGGAGACAGTCTAAGGGGATAGGGCTTTAAGTTTATATCCATAGAACATGTTGTTTACATCTTGTATTTCCTTTGTAAGGAACCTCTGAGACCATTTCAGCTGTTGTAAGTGCCTGGTCAAGTACATGCTAAAAGGTGAATTGTACTCCATTATTGGCCTGATGAGAGCCAAGTACAGCGGGACTATAATTTCCTTGGATTTGGATGCCATGCCTTTACTTACAAGCTGTACCACATAGAAAGACTTCTTCACCACTGTAGACGCATGACGGTCAAAGTTCAGGCTAGTATCTATCTGTGTACCTAGATCTCTCACCTCTGAGTCCAATCTTAGGGGTGTGCTATTAATATTATAATTTGCAGGATTATTTGACTTCCAAAATGGTATGATTATGCATTTCTTTGCATTTAGTTTTAATATATTTCCAACTTTAATTTGCTAACAGTAAGTAGAATTTACAGAACAATATTTTATGAAATGAATCATAATGTGACTTGTTTAAAAATGAAATATACTAAAGAAGTTAATTAAGTAACATAAACTACATAATAAAGGAAACCACAGCTCTTGCCACAGAAAAATACCATATGCAATAAGAGTTCATTGTTATTGTGTAGCCATTAACCAACTATTATGTGCAACACAGCTTCCTATTTTTCAACTCTAATTTATCTAACCACCAACATGAATTCAATTAATAAACATAGTCCCTAAATTATTTATTTGCAGCAGGTGTAGCTCAGTTTCATTATTCACTTAAAATGCCAAGGTGTTTTCATTCAGCTTTCTGTGCACACCTGTAGGCATCAGTCTGTCCATTAAAATACCATCACCACAGCAGTGATTCTGGAGCTCATAGGGTAAGACATTCTAGCAGACAGTATTATAGAAAGATAGAAAGGTAAAGAAAGTTACTTGAGAGTATTAATTCATTACTATAACACTTAAAATTATGTTGTGCTGTTTCCAATTACCGTGCCATGTGCCTTACTGAATTAGGTACTTGCCCTGGCTTTCTTACTTATGATCTAATTGAGAGGTTCTAAATACCCTGCCCACTTTTTATATTCCTGATCTTATTTTGTTAAATGTACACTTCTGCAATGTCATCCTTGCATATACTCCTAATAGTTCATGCAAACAGCACAGGATAAAATCCAAACAGTCGCAGAGGGATTAGAGTTCAGAAACTGTTCATAGAACCAAAGCACAAGAATACATAAATCTTAAAGTAAAGATTCTTTATAATAGTGTTTCATGAAAAATACAGAATTGTTTCATCAGTCATCCAGATAAGCTTACTGACATACCTCTCAACTGTCCAGAATTGTACAATATGCTCAGATTGTTGCCTCTTATTTTTTGTCTGTTTCCGGTAAAAATTATGTTTTTGTAGGCAGTCACCTTCTTCTTTTGGCTTTTCCCGGTTAGGGGTCACCACAGTGGATCACCTGTCTGCTCATGATTGGCAGTGGAGTTTTACAGTGTCAAGTTGCCAGCCTGGCACCCAATCTTCCACAGAAGGTGCACACACACACACACACACACACACACACACACACACACACACACACACACACACACACACACACACACACACACACACACACACACACACACACACACATTCACACCTAGGGCCAATTTGGAGTGTCCAATCCACCTGCAGCATGTTTTTGGGATGTGGGAAGAAACCGGAGCACCCGGAGGAAACCCACGTGACCACAGAGAGTACATGCAGACTCCGCACAGAAGGCACCCCAGCATCGAACCGGTGAACCTCTTGCTGTGAGGTGACAATGCTAACCACTGCACCACCATGGTCACCCTTTTGTAGGCAGTCATCACCAAATAATGATAAGACACTTGAGTTTCAGACTTCATATCCTTCAGAAAATGCATACTGTTGCAAAACCTGTTATTCTAATAGGTTTCTAATTTTCAAAGAGTAATATTTAAAAGCTCTTCCTGATTTTAGGTCTTTGTTCTCTGTTATTTTTGCTTTGACTAGAATTATTACATTAAGAGGTTGAGATGTATGCCCACTGCACACAAGCACCCCTTTGTAGGGGGGCGTCTGGAGGATTGTTTGGATAAGTAACTTTCTCATAATTACACTGTAAGCAGATAGAGGCAGAAGGAACTGAATGCTGCTCTTGGCTGCAGGAAGCTGCTTGGCACCAATAGCACAGAGCCTTAATTCTTTGTGCTAACTGCCAGAACTAAGCACTGAGCTATAAGTTAAGGCTAATTAGAGAGAGAATTACAAATCACACTGGAAAATATCATCTTGCAGGTTATTAGAAACAATCAAACTAGCTTTAGTTCATACTATTCATAAAAATAGCCTACTGTTAAAAATAACATTCTCAATTGTGGCATATTTATGTGGTGTGATTCACATAACAATAACACATACCCTGTATTTCTGCTGAATCTTTTCACGATAATAGTTTAAAATAGCAGTAACCAACTCCTGGGTGTGGTACATTGAAGTTTTACCCATGGTTGGTGTGGTTTAATCAAGAGGGGGAAGCCTGAGTAATTAAATAAAGCCAGCAGTGTGTAAATCTTCAATATACCACACAAAAGAGTCGGTTATTACTGTTAGACAATGACATTATTTAAGGAACAAAATTGCTTACTTTTCTTAAATAATGCCTTTGTATAATGGCGTCATGGTGTTCTTCTGCATTGTTTCCTGATTCTGCCCTTTGATGATGCACTGCACATCTATATGGGACTGGCGTTCCCAGGCTTACACAGTATATCACTGATTTAGCAAGCAAGCAATGGAGAAAAGATGATTTCCGTTGTTTTTTTTTTTTTTGAAAAAAAAATGCAACCTCTGGACAGTTTAGAGGTATGAGAGATGGGAAAATACAAGGAAAATCAGGAATGTTTTAGTTTGCAAAATGTACATGATTTTCTTTGTATTTTTGGTGGTCTCGTATGTACCGCTCAATCTTTTATTTGAAAAAAAATGTGAATGCATGTGCATTGTCTGTAGGAAAAAAGTCTGAAACTGAAATGTCTGTCATTATTTAGTGACTTTGTTCCTCAGTGATTTGTAAAAAAAAAAAACCCAAATTGTATGAGAAACAAAGTCAATAAATAATGACACGCTTTTTTTTCAGAGTCTTTCATTCAGACTAATGCTTGTCTAAGAGATATCATTTTAAAAAAAGTCTGGTCACTCAGTGATACTTTAGTGACTGGACTTTTGCTGTAGCGTTCATGTTTTTGAATGTTAATGGACAGTCATTGTATAATAATTCAATTAACTGCAATAGCAGATGTGGTCCCTCAGTGCAAATATGCAAGTCTGATCATTAAAACAATTTAAAAATGGATTTTAATAAGATGATATGATCTGTTCAAAAGAAAGCCTCATTCACTGTTCTCAAACAAACCCTATTCTTGTGAAAAATGAAATAAGGCCATAAGAACTTCTGTCTCAGATGCTCTTCTAGCCGATGTCAAAGAAATAAGCAAAACAGTCTTCCATGTTAAGAATCTTAAATCAGACACTTGAGAGGGTTCAAAGGAAGAAAGAGTCAGTTTTCCAAGCAGAAAATTAAGATCCCAAGGAGGTGCAAAATATTTCCTGGGTGGACGAGTATGAAATACCCATTTGAAAAACTGTTTAACTTGAGGTTTTTGAGCTTGAACTGTCCTTTTATAGGAGCTCTGCATGAGCTTCTGACAACTGGAAGGTGTGCAAGGCAGCCAAAGCTTTAGAAAGCTGACCAGTTACAGGGAGTAAGACCCATATAGCTTACGAGACTACAACAGTGATGTATGTCTCAGACATTCAAGATTCCTGTGCATATTCTGAAGCTGTTAAGGTACTTAAGTACAAGTACATGTTTCCTCATTACTTCTGTGTTTTGTTTTATTTATTTTAATTATAACAGAGAATTTAAGGAGCCTGAAGGGTAACTAACTAGTACCACGTGCCTCCTGCACTGCTTTTCCACTGTATGGCCTTCATGCCCTTGTTGCCCATGTTACAGTGGAAGAGTACAGCATCACAGCCTTGTCATATGCTGCTATAGGTAGCTACTCAGATGGTCTACAAGGGCACATTTAGTGTGCTGCCTCCTCTTATCCCTGTTAGTATCTAGTTACTACTGACCTCTCTTTGCATGATGCATGCTGCCTTGTATGTGCGCTGTCCTCTGTATCCAGTTTGTGTACGTTTTATATAACATGCCCAATTTTGATATAATGCTTCTATATATCTCAATGCCAGTTTCTTTGGCTTGCATTTCTCGGACTTTCCATGTCATGGTTTTGTATCTATTGCTGATTAACATTTTATGTATGTATGCTATGCATGTATGCATGCATGTATGCATGCTTTTTTGGGCTGCTGTATGTTGTTGTTGGCATTATACACCATGTGCTATTCTATGATTTGTTATGTTCTGTTGTATCCATCTGGTGTCTGCTAGCACCTTTTGATTATTTGCTGCATGACAGCATCCTTGATTTACTATATGATACCTATATGATACCTATATGACACTTTGTTGCAAGTATATGAAATGTATTTATATGCTGCAGCTTCTCAACTGACTAATAGACAACCAGCTTCTATCTTCAACCCAACATGGCTTCCTCATCACAGCTCAACTACTACTTTGCTGAATTTTGTTAATACTGTTAACACCAATACAATACTGGAAGTGTAGTCTCCACCATCTTCGTAGACTTAGCAAAATCTTTGGATACTGTCTCCCAGCAGAAATTTGTACATAAAATCTCAGTCTTAGGACTCACCAGCTCTTCATTGTGATGGTTCCATAGCTACCTGTCAGATAGAGCACAAGCAGTGAAATAGAAAAATGATTTATGTGCCTTCTTGCCTGTTACTATTGGTGTCCCCCCTTCATCAATGCCCTCTATACTGTTACAAAAATGCTATCCTGGTTCAATATGCTGATGACTTAAAGCTAACCTGCTCTACCAAATCTCTCTGAACCCTGAGACATTACACAACAATCAAAACATGACTAAATAATTCACAGTTACTACTAAACCCCAAAACACTAAATTGCTGCAGTTTATAATAAAATAGCCAAATTTCCAGTAAATTATAACAATAGAACACACCTCTGATAGCCCTCAGAGAACTGAACTGGTTGTAACTATTTCATCACCTAGCTCTCTGTCAGCTAACTACAATACACAAACTTCTCTATAAGCTAGAAAATTGTCCAGTGCTTAACAACTTAATACAACACCACTATCCCAACAGAATATTACACTCTAGAGAACTCACTAATCATTATAACCAAGTTATCTAATACTGCAGGTGAATCTGTATACTCAAACAGTGTATCTAAACTATGGAACCACATCCTATTACCACTAAAAGACATTGTTCTTCTTTCAGCTTTTCCCGTTAGGGGTCACGACAGTGGAACTCCATTCCGCTAATGACTGGCAGTAGATTTTTACGGTGCCGAGGTGCCTGCCCGATGCCCAACCTTCAACGAAGGCATGCCGGAATGTAAAATCATTTAAACCGCATCTAAAACTTCACAAATCAAATCAATGGATCTGCTTCAGTATATCTCTAGGACAAATTCCACTTTATCTTCAGCTTGCCATATCCACAAACTATTTCTCTTCATTCATAATCCTATTTTCCACAACTTATATTCACCAATACATGAATAGTTTTACTAGCATTTCCCAGCCCCGTACATTGTGATACTGCTCATCTCCCACCTCTGTACTTCTTACATAACCTTTATAACAACCATCTCTAAACCTTCTTCCTATACCACCACTTACCTACAGTATTAACATTTTCTGGTCTACCTAGTTCCTTACTTCACCGCCATATGACACTAATCACATGATGTACCATCTAGCTGACAAACCCACTAATACACTCCTTCAAATGCTCAGTGTTCAACATCTGCTAATACATAAGTATCTTTTATACTGTAATAGTTTACCTTATTTCATACAAATGTAATCTAAATAGAAAATGAATGTGTAATAGTTAGTGTATATTACTGAATGTATGTTTAAAAAAATGTTTGTAATATGTTGGAGCTTTTCTCCCCAGGTCTCCAATAAAAAAAATTGATTAAATCCATTCAGACAAAGCTGGTAAACAAAAGCAAAATAAAAAAAAGATAAAGAAAACACTGACTGCTAGTTCCAAGTATGTTCTGCAAGTATATGGCATTATATGCATTGCTGTCACTTCCAGCAACGGATATTGCCCACAACAACCCCCTCCATTACAGCCCCCAAAACCAAACCACCCCAAACCACCAAAACAAAAGAACTTTTTTTAATAAAAAAATCCCTTTAAAATATTAAAAGCCTCCCTTAAAAGGTCCAGCCAAAATTAAAACTTTTTTCCAGGCCTGGTATTATGACAAATTTATTTGGGCTGTTTCCCAGATTCAATTTGTGTGTACTTCGGAAATACAAAACCCTTTTTTTTGAAAATTTTGTAAAGGGCCAAAAGATTTTCATTTTGAAATCCACTAAATTTTTAAATTTTTGGTTTAAATTTTTTTTTTTATTGAATTTTTTCCCCAACTACAAGGGAAAAGAATTTAAAAATTTTTAACTTTTGGTTTTCCTTTAAATTTTAAATGTAATTTTAACATACCAGCTTTGTGTGGGCTTTGCCCTTAAACTTATATTTTTATATAAATAAAACGATTAACTTGGCTATAGAAATGTTAGGGGCACCCCTATAAAATCATTAATAGTTTTTTGTAAATCCCCCTTTTTTCTGAAAAAAAAATTTTAAATTCCGGGATATTTTTGTGATTCACAAAAAAGGTTAAATAAAAAAATTTTCAAATACACAAAAACACAAACAAAAAACACAAAAAAAGGTAAAAGCAAAAAGGCAAAACAAAAAAAAACCCAAAAACACACAAAAAAAAAACAAAAAAACCCCCAATAAAAAAAGGGTTTTTGGGAAACCTCTCTGCACCCAACTAAGTTCTAAAAAAACAAAACCCAAAAGCCACCAGCACCCAAAACTAATTACAGCAACACACAACACAACACCAACAACCCAACACCCACCACAACCACCACAAGCCTTTTTTGGGGTTTTAAATAAAACCTGTGGGAAATAGGGGAAAAGTGGGGTCCATGGCCATTTTAGGCCATGGCAGTGCACCTTATTTAAAGGGGCAAAACAGGGGAGGAAACAGCAGAATGGGGGGTTTACAGTGCAGGAATATCAAATTGATGTAAAAGTCCCATTTTGTGAGGCACTGTATAAAAAAAATGTTTTTTTTTTTTGTAGAAAACCGGCCCTTTGAAAGGCATACCAGGGGTAAAATAAAATGGAGGATTAATTTGTTGGTGAAATTTAACATGCTACGGTTTTTGGGGGGCCAGGTGGCATTTTTAAAAACCTAGGGGAGATTTTAAAAATAAAAGATTTCTGGCTATGACCAAATTTTTCGTTTTGAATGCCCCTTACAATTTTTTTGTAAAAAAATTTAGATTTTTTAAATCCATAAAATTTTTTGTGAAAAAGACAGGTTTTTAATATTTTTTAAAAAAACACTTTAGAGAAACTATTAAGCTGGATTGTTTTTTTAAAAAACCAGAGGTTATTAAGATTATTTGAAAATCTTAAAGGAATATAAACCCCAGGAAAGAGTACAAAATTTTATGAAGTATTTTTTATTATTTTGAATTATCAAGGGAAATGTATAAAAAACCTGACTGAAATAATTTTGTAAGCCAGTAAGTTCTTTTAAAGGGAATGAAGGCAAAATTTATAATTTGTAAAGGAAATTAAAATTTTAAATCATTAATAATTTTTGGAATAAGTTTTTAATTTTTTTAAGATTTCAGGGGCTAGGGGATTTTGGGGGTGAATAAAAGCGAAAATTTTTAAAAACCGGGCAAAAGGGGGGAAAACCCTTTTTTAAAAAACGGTAGAATAACCAAATTTTTGGGTTTTAAATGTAAAACAAAGGGGGAGTTGGGGGGGTTGGGTTCAAGGTGATTGGGCTTGGTATATCTTTTATTCCTTGTAAAAAACAAGAATTCCTAGGGCCGAAGGGGGTTAGTATAAAGAGTGTTCGGGCTAAATTAAGTGACGGGTCCCCTTAAAGGGTAATCCCAATTATGATATTTGGCATAAAAGGGAACCCTTTAAGGACCAAATGTTTGCAATTTTTAAAAGTTTGTGTTTGTTAATTGTTTTAAAAACTATATGAATTTGATCAGGTATGCTTGGTTGCCCCCAAGTTAAGGGAAATTTGAATCTGAACCCCTGCAATTGGGCCAAATTGCACCTGATGGGTAGTACAAACCTAAATTTTATGTCTTAAACAAAAAAAAATTTACCCATAGGTAATTTTTTTAAAATGTTTTTCATGAGGGATGAAAAGTTAACCTTACATTCTGTCATAAACCTTTAAAATTCTTTTTCATGCTTTAATTTAAAAAAATTTTTTTTAAAAAATTTTGGTAAAAAATGCATTTTTTTGTAATTACACTCTTAAAACCTCTTAAGGAACCTTCATAATAAAGACTTAGAATATAAAAATCATTCATACCCCCCCCAAAAAAAAAGCTGTTTGTTAAATGGTGTATTTTCTTTTTGTCAAACAACTTTGGAAAAACAAGAAAAATAACAAATGATAATTTAAAAAAGGGGCCAAATTAGGTATTTGTTAAAAAGATATTTTTCCCAAAACAGTAATAAAGGAAAAAATGTATATTGCTTTCAGGTTGTTGTTAAATATTTGTATTGCATTCCTGTCTTATTTGTCAAAAGAAAAAACTGTAATACTGTGCCAAATTCCTTGCCCCTTTTTGGGTTAACCAACCCACCTAATATTTGACACATCACACTACCCCCCCAAGGTCAAATTTTTTACACCTGACCCATTTTTGTCCCCATTTTTTGCAAAAATTTTTCTTATATGACTTTTCTTGGCTGGCCCCATTTTTAAACACCAAGAATCTTTTTAACCAGAAGTTAAAATCACAGTGCAAAATATACCTTTATCACAGGGTTTCTTTTTCAAAAATTTGGTTAAAACCCGGGGATAAACAATTTTTATAAAAATTTTTTTAAAATTTTCCCAAGAATTACAAAAAAAAAGGCAAATTTTAAATGAATTTTTTTGGGGAAACTGACTTAATTGAATGTAAATAGGCTGTGATAGGAAAATTCCCATACAAATCCACTTATTTATTTAAACAATCAACACTATCCACAAATTAATCATTACCCCCCAATGAATAACATAAATTCCTTATTGGAAACAAAACCCAAAAATTTCCCCTTTAACATATATAAAATAATTAAAAATTTCCCCTTTATTGAAAAAGGTTTATCCCTAATGGCTTTCAAAAAACTTATTTGTTTTTTTTTTAAAAATAAATATTGATAAAAAATTTAAAATTTATTTTGAATGTTGGCTTTTAAGCCCCCCATAATATTTTTTAAATGTAAAACACTTTTTTTTTAAAAAAAATTTTTATTGGTTACTTCATAATGAACAAGAAACAAAAAAACCCACACATATTTCATATTTTAAAAAACAATTAATTCATACAATAATAAAAAATGTCTATTTATTATGTAATAAGTGTTTATACCCTGACACCGTCTGGCTGTCGAGCTTGATTGTTGTTTTTTGTTTTTTATTGTGATTATTGATTATATTTGAATTGTATTTGTGATTGAGTTGTGTTCTTTTGAAGTCTGATGAGATGATTTGGGTGTTTAGTGGTAAAATAGCATCTTTACTTTATATTTGTTATGTTTTGTGTTTACTTCAAGGGTATTGGCATCTAAATCACAATATGTGATTTTATTGGTGTACTATTAACCAATCTGATGCTATGGTTAAGAATGGGTGTACCATCCTTTTTCCCATTTAATATTCATTCGTGTTCGATAGCGATTGGTTATTAATTTTAATTTTGCCTTGTATTGGTTATTGACAGCGATTGGCTGTCAGTGTTAACTTCATTCTCTGATTGGTTTTCAACTTTATTGGTTTAAAGGAAATAATTTATATCAGGATTGGATAGTGCGTTATTCGTTTTAGAGTAAGGTCATTGGTGATTATATCACTATATGATATGTAATTGGCCATAATCCTTTATTATCAGTTCTATCAATAATTATATATTATATAAATTTAGATTTTTCAGTTATTAACTTGTTATAGGAAATGTGAATTTATAACTTAATAGATCTAAGCCCAATGTTTTTAACAAGCCCGTTTGGCGATTTTTTTAGGTACATTAATATGAATTAGATGTGGGTTATTGACCAACATTACATGATATAGGTGCACTTGTGTTTTTGTGCAACAATAATATATTGTTGGCCTTTGAGCCATCATTCTGGATGTGCAGCTAAAAGCTTGTCTATAAAAGACTAGTATTAGCCTATGTTTAGGAAATGTGAACTTGTAGTTATATTTATCTATAGGCATATAAATTCATGCCCAATATTGTCAACAAGTCCGTTTGTTTTTTTAGGCACATTGATACTTCAGCCGTATTAGATGTGGCTTATTGATCAAATGATATTACGGCCATTAGATGATGTAAGTGCCTTTGTCTTTTTGTTATAATAACATATTGTTGGCGTCTGAGCTGTCATTCTGAATGTGTAAGTAAAAGTTTGTTCAACAAAGATTAGCGTCATTAATGCACATAATTACACTTAGTATTTATGAAAGATTTTAAGACTAGTTGAATGATGATTGTTAATGTTGATATTTAAGTCTGAATTTTTATTATTGTATGAATTAATTGTTTTTTAAAATATGAAATATGTGTGGGTTTTTTTGTTTCTTGATCATTTAGATTTATGTAATTCCATTGGATAAAATGATTTGGTTGTGTGAAAATAAGTGTTTTGATTGGTCGAATTATAATGAAAGTGGATTGGATGGGGGATGCTTAATCACAGCCTATGACATTCAATTAAGTCATGAATTTCATTGGATATTTCATGTAGGTGTGTGCTGATTTTGTATATTCATTGGTTAAAAGATTTTTAAAAGGATGTTCAGTAATGAATTGTTTTATCTGATGAAGTTCCATTATTTGCGGGATGAAACCCTTTGTGTGCGAATAAAGGGATATATTTTTTGCAACAGTGATCTTTATACTCATGCTTAAAAGGAGATTTCTTGGTGTTTTACTGTTCCAGCCATGGAGGAAGTCCTTCGTGTTTGCACTTTTGGCTTATTCGTGATTTATTGACTTCTTTTGGTTTATAGTCATATATGTCCCTCAGACATGTAATAGTCTCCTTTAGTTGTGTACCTGCAGATGATAAAGGTTGGCCCATACTGTCCTATGTGGATAGTTTGAGAGGTATGTAGGTGCTACAGAAGCTATAGGGCATTTGTATATATAAAGTAAGGGAAGACCTGTACAGTATGTTAGAGTACTGTTGCAAACAATATAGCCTATACTGGTATTAATGGAATGTCTTTTCTCACACCCCCACCCCTTATCTGCAACACATTTATTGTTGTTCATAGGTTCATAGGTAGGTACTAGGCTATCGGCCCAAGGGCCTAAGTAAGCCTAGCCAACAAGGTTTTCTGGCTTACGCCACCCAAGAAAGTTATTTTCCTGTGCCCCTATCAAGCAGAGCCACCAAAAGTGATTCCTGAGGTCTATTTCCTATTTCCCATCCACTTATCAAGATTTTTCTTGAAGAGTGCTAATGAGGAACATTGCTTGACATAGATGGGTAGCTTCTTCTAGAGTATGGAAAATCTCTGGGACAGGAATCTATCCCTCCAGCATGTCCTGTTTATTGTGGTGACAAGGTTTAGGTCCCTAAAAGGTGTAGCTCAGAGGGATTGGTATTTCTTTAGGTGTAGCATGTCCAACAGCTCTGGGTTTGACATAGCTTTATATGTTAGGCAGAGATCACCTCAGAGTAGGTGACATGCTATGGAGTAAAGCTGGAGTTATTTGAGACAGTCAGTGTAGGGCATCTGTTTGAGGCCAGTAATCCTCTTTGTGAGTTGTGTTCTATATGCTATGCAATGTTATATTACTGAGTTATTTGCAACAACCTGCCATGCTGTTATAACTAATGTTTAAATGTTCTGTTCATTACTAACCTATACACTTTGAAAAATCCTCAGCACCATAGCTCAACTGGTAGGCTGGTTCCTGTGGATCCACCTACCCTACCTTAACCAGCCATGGCACCGGGAGCCAACCTGGTGCTCCACCCTCCATCAGTCCTGCACCACCTACAGGTTGAACCGCCTCAGGAGATGGGCCTGCTCCCCCCGAGACCAGGCGAGGAGAGGGGGTTGTCACCCAGTGACAGCTACCAGGGATGGTGCGCAAGGTTATGCACTGTGGGTTTGATGATCACTTGTGCCAGATTGTGGACAGACTGGCCAAACTGGAGGGGCAGATTGGCCCTGGTGCCCAGCACAGCCAACTTCAGGGCAGAGAAGGAGTAGTGCTGACTGCCCATGGCTGGGGAGCTCAGTCTCATTGCTGCCATCTGGGGGCACATGGCTCTCCGATTTCACAACACCCTCCCCGTCCAAGGTGTTTTCACCCTCACACATTATACATTGCCCCTATCTGCTGTCTTGTCTGCTTGCAAATGCCACCTCTCCTACCAAAATTACCTCCCCACAAGTGCCTATAACCCTTCCCCACCATTCCACTCTCACCTTAAAAAAATGGGCATCTGTCCCACAAAAAAAATATTGTCCCATACATAGCTCTCCATTTCACCCACATGTACACTGCCCACAATCAATCATTACAGCAATTAATCAACACAGTTATGTCATCCACACCTCTCTCTCTGGGATATTAAGCTCCAAATTTCAAATTCTTTACAACCTGCACAGCTGTTGCTGTATAAGAAATGGAGAGCTATAGTCCTTTTCTAAACATGTCCTGCACATCCCTACCAGGTTTTCACGTTGTTTTTCCCCCTGCTTGCCCCATTTCACCACTTTCCTATCACCCCTTTTTTCTTTTCTTTTTTTGGAATTAACACAGCAAGCCACACAAACCTGCTTAAACCCACTTATAACTGCTTAAAAGTGCTTTAATCACCTTATATGTTTCTGACACTGTTATGCACATCAGCAAAATAATCACCCCTGCCAGGTCTCTAACCCAGGACTCTGTCAAGTACAGCATAGTGCATTAGCTCACTAGACCACTCAGCTCGAAAGTATGCTTGGGGTTTCCATAAACATATCCTGATTGCCAGTGGCACACTGCTTGCGCATATAATGGGAAAAATGACAGCTTTCTTGGGACTGTGATGCCGACACCAAACCATTACACAGCCAAATAAATGTTGATTTATATACGTGAGGCCTAGGATGTGCCACCTACTTTTGGCACGGTTGTCACAAAAACTATTCTGTGTGCTGAAGGACTGGCAAGTCAGTGCAGATTGAGATTAGAAAATCATGACAGACAGTTCAGTGTCACAAGTAATACTCATCTGAACACACATGTTCATGCGAATGCACATATGTCTCCAAATACACCTGCTATAGTACTATCTCATTAGCTCAATCTGTTACATTCCTAGTATGCTTTACATTTTGCCACCCACAGTTCTGGCTTCCATTCCACTCTGTTGCACAAAAAGTACATGTTTGTCAATACAACAAATAACTGACCGAGCCCTGCAATTTTAAACAAAACTGGTTGTTGCTACTGCAATCATTCCTAGCATGCTGTACGTTTTGCCACCCACAGTCCTGGCTTCTATTCCAGTATGTTGCATGTCAAAACAACAAATAAATGTCTGAGCTGTGCAATTTTAAGTAAAACTGGTAGGTGCTGCTGCAGTCACTGCCACCTATATTAGTACATAAAAGGCCTGTAGGTTGGGACATACTTCACAAATATGTATAGGCATCCTAAATGTCACCTACCACTCTCTGGATGGCACGATTACATAACATATGTACCTGAGGTACATACTTCTCCTGGACTGTTATGGGTACCCTCACCCTGACTATGCTGTGACAACAGAGCTGACACTGCTCCCTCACTGACATATACAGCTTGCTGTCCCCCAATGTGTTCACAATCTTCAGTATGACTCCTGGGCAGAATGCAGCAGCTGCAGCCTGCAACAAATGCAACAGTATGTTCGGCTACCTGCTACAGACCTACCATACCTCCCAACCACCTAGAACACGGGATCCACACAACACCCATACATAAAGGGGTGGGAGGAATGGTCAAGTGACAGGGACATACATCACAGTATTCTCCTACAAACATACACAGCTGATAGACCAGCAGCTACTACAGCAGCATGCATATTCTGATGCAAATGAAGTATGGCACTCACATCTGTCTTTACCCTTACTGACCTAAACCCACATTGTTAAACAGTAAACTGCCACATAATCAGAAAGCCTGTTTACAAAGGCCAAACATAGTATGCATCCCTGTGGATATACCACATAAATCTGGACAGTGAACAGTATTTTTACCTAACCTCTGTGATGCTGTACTCCCCACACCTAGATAATGTCCATCTCATAGGACAGGAAAAGGGCCAAGGGCTACATGAAGTCCTTAAATATATCACTGTGGTGCCATGCCATTGGCTAATGAAAATGCAACCCAGCAGTTCTGGATGCACTTAGCAAGTGTGATTCACAGACTGGTGCACAGGCAATCATCTGTTCATGAGCATTACCTACAAAAGGCAAGCTGCTGTCTATGGTAAACAGGTCTATGACATTCTTTATGAAGACAGACTACGATAGCATAAGCATTATACTACATGATTTCTGCACATAGAGGACTACAGTACTATACCAGGTATGCAGTAGAACTCCCCCACGTAATAATGGGATGTAGATGGGAGGATGCAGTTATGGGAAATAGGGATTACAACAGTAAGGCTGTAGTACATATCTTAGAATGACATGTTGCTGTTAGTCAGCTGTCTAGCACCTACAGGCTTCTGTTTTGACTCTATCTGCTGTGACATAGATCACAGCTCTGGCACTTTGAGTCCTAGCAACAATGGTTGGCTCATGTAAGAATGCTATTGGAGTGTGTTTTATACAATAATGACAGTAAGTACTGGTGGATGCAGCTGGCATATCACATGATGTACTGTCAGTCAGCTCCTCCCAATCTGTGAATGTCACACAGGCATAGTTCAAACATTGTCCAGGTGTCCCTGACTGTTCCTGATGTACTCTGGCTAGGTCACTGTGTATTTCACCAGTGTATCTCATCACTTGAGAGTTATGGCTAGCATACCTGCTGACCCCCTACAGCAGAACAGCAGGTTATAGCCAGTAGTAGTGGGGGGACACAGGTCTGGCCTCAGAAACAGAGTGTACATATCAAGCATACAATGTGAGGGAATGAATACAGTACCAAATATTAATGTACCATAACTGTTTTCTGAGGGGTCTGGCATGTGACAGCCAGATTCCCCACAGTCTGGGAACAACCATTAAGTATTGTCCAACTGTCTGACAGACATCCAGATTTGTTTTGCAGAGGGTCCACATATATCAGGCACATGTACACATTCTGCAAACATTTGTGTACTGCGAATATTGGACACCTATAGGGAGGAATCCCTACAGCACATTTGCAGTGCAGTCTGTCATTGGGTCACACAGATGTTGCTGGACTGTCCCCATACACTTGTAGTACCACTCACCTATTTGTCAGATGGTGGCTGTATGACATGGTACTGGGACGTCACCCATAGGGGACACACCACAGTAGATGACAGTGATGGTTGTGGAGACATAACAACACAGCCTGTCACAGCACACAGGCCCATAACGGGTATACTTAGGATCATAGGTGGTTACTAGGGTATTGGGCCTGAGGCCCTTATATGCCTAGCCCAGAGTTTAGCCCATGTTTATGCACATCAGCACCCAATGCCCCAGTCCAACAGGGACACAGGTGGTATCCCAAGGGTTTATGTCCTGTTTACCATCCAGTTATCCAGGTTTGGTTTAAAAAGAGGTAAAGAGGCACTCTGCCTAATGTGGACAGGGTGTCCATTCAACAGCTGGGTGAGTGTCTGGGACACACATATGGCCTGCCAACAAGTCCTGTTGATGTCACAGACCAGGTTGAGGGCACATGTGCAGGTTATTTGAGTGAAGCTTGACTTGTGGATGTGCAGCAGTCCCATCAGGGTGGAGTCTGTGATTGCCTTGTATGCCAGATAGAGATCACCTCTGAGGAGTCTGTATGAAACTGGGTAGAGGGATAGAGCTTTTAGCCTGTGTATGGCAGATGTTTGAGGCCATGGTATTTCCTGGTGAGGAACCTCTGTGGTCTTCCCAGCTGCTGCATGTGCTTTGCGAGGTATATAATGAAAGGGGCATTATACTCAATAATGGGCCTTATTAGGGAGGAACACAGGGATGTTATGACCCTCATGTCCCTGGATGAGATACCCTTGCATATGAGGTGAGCCATTTAGAAGGCTTTCCTTACAATGGAAGCAACATGGTGGTCAAATGTTATGGTTCCATCAAACTGTGTGCCCAAATCCCTCATGACTGATTGCATTCTTAGGACATTGTTAGTATTCTGATAATTTGTGGGGAATGTCACTCTTCCCAAAGGGGATGATGCTGCATTTTGTGGTATGCAGCCTGAGGCCATGTGTCTGGCACCAGTCATGTGTCTGTGTGAGACTCTCTTGGCGGATGTCCACATCACTAAGGGATTTGGTGAAAACACTCAGCATACAGTCTTCTGCAAATATGGTCGGTCCTAGCCCACTAGTTGTACCCTGCACCTCAGAAGAGTAAATCACACATAACAGAGGCCCCAAGACAGAACACAGGGTTACATCACTAGTTATGGGTCTACCGCTTGAGGTGGCTTCCCCTATAATGACTAGTTGGGTTCTGTCAGTACACCAGTGTGCTACCCATCTGGTAACATATGGATTGATGCCTAGTTGAGAGCATATATCTATTATGGCCAAGTGGGGAATACTGTCAGTCTTTGGCCAGTTCAAGTTAGGTAGTGTGCACTGTCACCCCTCATCCATGGCTTTGGAGACTGTGTCAAAGAAGTCAGCCAAATATAACAGACATGATTCCCCCTTGACAAAGCCAAACTGTGTGTGATCAAGTGTGTGGAGGTCAACAATGTCCTTGTTAATGAGATTCATGATAATCTATGGCCTTGTAGATCAGACTAGTTAGGCCGATGGATCTATAATGTGCCAGATTGGTGGACACTCCACCTTAGTGTAAAGGGATGACAGTGGGTGTCCTCCACTCGCCTGGGACAAAGGCGGTAATCAGGATTTGGTTGAATACAGTGGCTAATGGTGCTGCAGGTTCATGACTGAGGTTATGTAGGATGCATCCTGCAGTGTGATCGGCTCCCATGGAGGCTGTATTCCATGACTTTGAGATGGCAGTGATGACCTGTTCCCTAGATATAAGAAGAAGGGGGCAGGTACTGGGGATGTCCTGATGTACTGATGGGAGGACAGGGGTGACACTTTCACTGACTCTGTCAGGCAGCAAGTTTGCTATATCTACAGCACTTGTATATCTCGTGCCCTTTACCACCACATCCGAGCAGATCTGTGTGCTTCCTTTGAGGTCGCAGACATATGTGAAGAAGGAGATATGATTGTCTGTAGTGGGTGTTGCCAATGTGAGCTCAGAGTTGCTTTGCAAGATTTCAGTAGTGCTCTTATTTGCTTGTTCAGGCTAAGGAGACATTGATTCAAATTGGGCAACTGCTCCTTCTTGGTCTTGGACAGCAATATTTCACTCCTGCTATAGAGTCTATTTATTACAGATGTCTACCAGAAAGATTTACTTATCCTTGCAGAGGATAATGTAGTCATTTCAGGTATACCTGACTCCATGCATCTATACAAATGCACATATAGTGCTTTTATGTATTTGTGGAAATTGGTGCCAGTTCCTAAAGAGGGGGAGGGGGCTGTGAAGCTGTTTATACCATCCCTCAGGAGGCTGCATTCAACTTTGGAGATGTTTGTATGTCTGATACTAGCTAGATTGGTATTGTGGGAAATGATGACTGCAAACATGCCTGCTTTATGGTTGGTTTTACCACGGAGAATGATACTGTAGGGATGCTGCAGTGGTTACCCGTGTTGTTTAATATCGACTACAAGAGTTCTTCACTTCATGTGGGAGTAGCAACTAGCTGTTCTTAGGTGTTTGCATTGACAAATTTGATGAATCTCTGGGCATTTGTGTTCTGGCATGCGTAGTTGTTGCAATCTATGCTTGGCTAGTTAAAGTCACCCAGGATCAGAATACAGAGTTGAATCCTGATAGAGTTGAACAGGTCCCTGTAGGCAGAATGGGCTTCCTGGTCACATGTGGGGGCCGGTAGCTAGCTATGATCTGAATAGGAGTCTTTGCATTGGTTAACTGCATCTGGAGTGCCTCCTGTGTGTGTTACAGTTTCACCAGCCTAGAGGTGTGTATGTCTTTCACATATAGTGAAACCCCATGCCCATTGGCTTTACTGCCCAAACCTTGGGGTCTGACTGTAATATACAATGGCTGACCATGTAAGGCTGGGGTTTTCTCTGCAGCTTTGAACCATGTGACTGTGACTACATAGATGTCAGCATTTTCCAGTTTTAAGACTGCTTGCAATGAGTGCAGATTCATGTTTAGACTCCTAGCATTTTGCAGCATGGCGTTCAATTTGTGATTTGTTGACAATTTTATATTGGTAGTGATAACGTCACCATTTTTCCTAATAAAGGCAATACGGTCATGGCAAGAACCATTGCCAGAAGCCTGAAGACCAGGTGAGACAGATGGAGGCTATCTCTGCCAAAGCATCATGGTCTATTGATCATATCATTCTAGGCTGTCAGGTACTGGATCCTCCTGGAATGGCACCAGAAACCAAACCAGTTGTTAAGGTCAATCATTTCCTGGTAGTATTGTGGCATCATTCTGTGTGATGGCAGAATGCTGCTTAAGGCTAAAAACATACCTGCATGGGACACATAATCAGTGGGTTCAATCATGTCTCACTTCATATAGTCCAGGGAGGTATATCTCAGGTCAGGCACACCAACATAAACTATGACAGACTCATAACAGTACCTGTTGTTGAGAGACAGCAGTGCATATGTGATATGGTAGATTCTGTTACCTGACAAAAAAGTAACTGTGACATTCTCCATATACAGCCTGATGAGAGGTACATCTGTGTGTCTCACAATGGAGTCTCCTATGACTAATACCAGAAAAGTGTAGTGTCCCGGAAATCACAGACGCACAGGTGAAAACAGCCCTTTCAAAAGCCAAAAGCACAGTATCAATGGGGCCAGATGGTGTCCCAGGCTGCGTCTTGCACGAACTACAGAACAAACTAATCTCCCACCTAAACACACTGTTCAACCTCAGCCTCTCCACAGACTACATGCCCATAGAATGGCGCACAGCAACAGTTATTCCACTTCACAAAGGAGGGGCCATAACTGACCCTGGTAACTATCGCCCCCAAAGCCTGACTAGCCTGTTCTGCAAGGCTATGGAGCACATCATCATGGAACTCATTAACAAAGACATTGGGAACCTCCAAACACTTGACCCGACCCAGTTCGGCTTTGTTAAGGGCAGATCATGCCTACTTAACCTGGTTGACTTCTTCGAGACAGTCACCAAGACCATAGATGAGGGGAAGGTGGTTCACACAGCCTACCTTGACCTTGTCAAGGCTTTTGACACCATTCCCCACTTGGGAATTATAGAAAAACTCACCAGCCTGAACATAAAACCCTATGTCATGAGATGGGTTGCCAATTGGCTTACAGACAGAACTCATACCATAAGAATAGCAGGCTCCAGGTCTGACTCTAAACCAGTCACAAGTGGTGTCCCACAAGGCTCGGTCCTGGGACCCCTACTGTTCAACATATACTTCTCAGAGGTACAGGCAAACACAGGAGGACTATGGCTAACCATGTTCATGGATGACTCCAAACTGCGAGCCATAATTGACTCTCTGGTTGACATGGACATTCTCCAAAAGGGCCTTACTGAGATGGACACCTGGTGTCAAAGTCATGGTCTCAAGCTAAATGCCAAAAAATGCATAGTCATCCCATTTGGGAAAAACAAAACACCCATGAATTACCACATAGGTGGCAGCCCCCTTAATACAGAAGAGGTAATAAGAGATCTGGGGACCCAGGTAAATAATAATCTCTCCTTTGACAATCATATTGCCAAAGTAGCTAGGAACTCCTTCTATGTAGCCCATCTAATTACTAAAGGGTTTGCATCTAGAAATAAAAAGTGCCCCTCTACTCGTCACTCATCAGACACATCATAGAGTACAATGCCCCATTTGGGATGTACGTCACAAGACACTTCCAACAGCTGGAAAGACCACAAAAGTACCTCACCAGGAGGATTACTGGCCTCAAACATATGTCCTGTGCAGCACGACTGGAAAAAATCCGACTGTACTCAGTGGCATATCGCTTACTCAGAGGTAATCTCTGCCTGACTTACAAAGCCATGTCCAACTCAGAATTGATGGACATGCTCCACCTAAAGAAATCCAAGTCATTGCGAGCCACTCACTCTAGTGAGCTAAACCTCACCACAACAATAAATAGAACATGCTGAAGGGATAGATTCCTGTCACAGAGACTCCCCATGCTTTGGAACAAAATACTACATTAGGCAGAGCCCATCACTAACACTCTTCAAGAGAAACCTTGATGAGTGGATGGGTAACAGAAAATAAACCCCTGGGATCACTTCATTCTCTTTTCTTGACAGAGGCTCAGTTAATTAATCAATGCGGCGGCAAAAGCTGACACACTCTGGCTAGGCTTATAAATGTCCTTGGGCAGATAGCCTAGTACCTAACTATGAACCTGTGAACCTATAATATGTTTGCTTTATGGTGATGCCTTAGTTGCTGTGGGATACAGGTGTGTGGCTATGCATGGTATGTGGTGTGGAGGGCTGTGGGGTTCATCTGTGTTTTTGCCTTCGAGGTCTCCTTTGTTTGGGGATTTTTATGTTGAGGACCTCTGCATAATTATGTGTGTGTTGTGTAGGTGTAAGTTGTGTGTGAGGTGTACTGATTGTGTTGACAACCATTTCGGTGCCAGATATGTGGCTCGAGAGGGAGAGAACATGGACTGTAGGTTCCTAATGTCATTGCATATTTCACAAATTGTGTTCCTTGGTGGTGTTTGTAGATGGTTGTCTGTGTACATAAGACAGTTGCTACACTGTGTCAGGATGCCCATATCAACCAGACTGGCAGGGGAAACTGTAGGACATTATCCAGCCATATTTGTCAGAATCTGAGGGAGTAAGGCTAAGGAAACCAAATGGGTGGCTCTGCAGTCCAAGTGCTTAAAACAAATGTAGTATGCTTACACTACCACATACACTGTAGACAGGCTTTAAACAAGCAGTAATAGGTGCAACAGAAAAGATGCAGTTGAACACCTTAGAGAACATGCAGCAAGTAGCAGGAAACAGCAGGATAAGGAGGCAAACGCATGATGGATTGTCACTATGTTGCTGATAGCAACATATATACTGTGGTGATAGATGGCGGGGTATAATATGGGAGTTAGCAGAGGATAGTACTGGCAAATGGGGATGTGCAGGGTCTGTACATAATGGAGAGCAATGTATGTGGTGTTGTGATGTGTTTCCCTCTTCTTGTCTTTCAGGACTGATGTATAGATGGAAGAACCCACCTTATTCTGCAGCCGAGAATGAAGTTATAGTTGGCTTCAGACTGCATCATGACATCCTGCTGTTGAGGAGTCTCCAGATTAGGGAACAATGTGCTGCACTGTGGGCAGACCTTGTTGCATCAGTAAGTCACACAGGGAAACAGGAAAGAAGTTATGAGCAGGTCCAACACTAGCCCACATATATGATAAATGCTGCACAGCAAAGGGCTGCAGGTGTGGCCAGGGACCATGCTGGCACCAGTGGAGGACCTGCAACACAACAACCACTCTCGGCTACAAAGGAGTTCCTGGAAAACCTGGGTTCAGCCACCAGCTCACAATAATCCATCACCCCATACATTGTGGAGGTGGGTGGCACAGCTTCCACAGAAGAGGAGCATCAAGGTAAGTTTCCTGTCCTCATCACTTTAATACTGTATCAGTCATAGTGGCAGCCTCTGCATACCTGTACATGTATGTCAGGTTAATCTGCAATTTGTAACACACAAGTGCACACATACTCAGAATGTCAGCAATGTGGGCAGTATCACAGTTCATACTGCACATGTTGATATATGCACATATTATCCTGTACCAATGCCACATTTGTGTTTGCTGACAATAGCTCTCCCCCCAATTCCATAAGTACATCTGGTGTGGCCAAAGTTCAACATCCTGTAGTCGGTGAGTATGAAACTATTTTGTTATGGCTCATATATACCCTAGGAATGTTAAGGGCTGCCAGTTTGCCATGGACACAATTGTTAAGCTCAGCTGCAGTACAATATTTATATGTTCAGTTGTGGAGGGGTTCACTGTAGTGCATTGAATTGGTAATCACAGTAGCATATTTGCAGGAGCTGTAACATATTTGCATGCATTTTTGCAAAGGTGTATGCAGTCTGCTCTTCAGGGGGCAATTGTATGGTGGAGACAGGTGCAGTGTGTTTTAGGTGAAGGTCCATCACATACACTGACATGTTGCTTATCTCAGAGGTGTATAGTATTGGCAACATTAACCAGACATAGCTGCACTTCATGTTGTTAAGGGCCTGTCTTGTCTGTGTCTGTTGTGGTCTGCTTGTGTGTTGTGCATGGGATCAGTAATAAGGTGTGGTATGTATAATGCAGTTGTGACACCTCACCTATGTGTGTGTGTGTGTGTGTGTGTGTGTGTGTGTGTGTGTGTGTGTGTGTGTGTGTGTGTGTGTGTGTGTATCAGCAGACATAACAGTACAGGTTTTAATGTAGTCATATTGTCTTCCTCCTCACAGGTGAAGGTGGGGGTTGGAGTGTGTCCACCTCACAACCTGATGTCAGTGGCTTATCAGACTCGATGATGGTGATGGTGACCATAGTGAGGCATTGGTGGGGTTGTTGGGGGCTGAATCTGTCCCATGGGTTGACATCCCACTTTCTCCCCCACTGTCCCAGTACACAGTCCGTATGCCTATACATGCCCAGTCCCTTGCAGCCATAGATATTGGACAGTCAGAGGGTGGTGGCATTGAAGAGGAGAATGTGGCAACTGTGGCATCTGTGACTGTAGATACTAGCCATAGTCAGATAGCTGGTGAGGTCCCACGCAGGCAGATTGTCAGGGGTGCTCGAAGGAGTACTACTTCCCATCTACCACTTGTCAAAAGTGTCACATCACGAGTCACCCAATGCATGTTTTGGTCCATCATGGAGGCACAGGCATGTTTTGAATGCAACACCAGAAGGATGCTCAGGATCATGGATGCATCACTGTCTGACATACAAGACTGCATCCACAACATTGGTGATACCATGCATCATTTTGCTGATGTAGTGGACAGATGGTGGGGTGAGACAGTGTCAGTCCTTGACCGTGCATTGCCTGTGCTGGAACATGTGGTGAGAGTAGGGCATAGGACACTTGGATGTAGGTCAGCACCAAAATCAGCTGAGAGTCCATATGGCTGTGCACAGTCACACTCCCATAGTGGCAGTACCACCAGCACTACAGAAGGGAGTGTGCTGTCCAAACCACAAATCGGAAGGTCATGGGCATGTGGTCCAGGGTGGTCCTGTGAGGGACACGGACCCATATACACCAGTCACTGTCAGCAAGAAGGAAGGCATCTTACCCTTGGCATGATGGTGCCAATGCCACTCCTGGCAGAGCTCGTTCCCGTGTTCATGGCCAGAGATGGTGAATTGTACATTCTGCCATGTATGGTTCACAGATGTCCAACAAACCCTCATGTAGGACTAGCACATGGCTTGACTGTGTATGCACACACACTGACAAATCACTGTCACATGTAGGTCACCAACATATGCACACAGCTCCTCTCCATGGCCCAGCTGATCAGCACCCCTCCAGACACACACACACATGATGTCAACTGTGTGGCACATCCTAGGCCTTTGGCAACCCCACACCACAACCTGTGCATGTGATACTATCTGTGCCACTTCCAGGTCATCCATACCATTGATGCAGGGAAATGCAAATGTGTGTCTAATGCACAGGGTGACTATAGTACATTTAATGACAGTTTGTAGTGCAGTAGTGTTATGCCCTGTAAGGTGCTGTCTGCTGGCATGTGTCATGTGTACACATCAAAGTTTAAGTACCTTTGTTCCATGATGTTGCATTGGTGGTAGTATTGCTTGCTGACTATTGTCCCCCAGACCTTTTTCTGCTTCTGTTTCAGGGGTCTGTGTGTCTACACCATGGGGACCTGGTGCCAATACAGCGGCTCAGGGTGGCATGGTGACAACATAGAAATGTGACTTTGCCAAGGTATGGTTGTATATGTGCATGGTTACCTAAGTGAATATGTGTAGAACAGTGTGCCAGGGACAATGGGGGCAGACATCATAATCTCACATGCATACCCCCATGACACAACATGCTACATGTAACCTGGGAGTTCAGTAGGATCATAGGTTCATAAGATCATAGGAGGTTACTAGAGTAATGGCCCTGGGGCCCTTACAAACCTAGCAATTAGTTTATCCCCAAAAAGAAACATCAGTTAGCACCTGTTGCCCCAGTCAGTGAGGGACATAGGTGGGAACACTGGGACATATTTGCGGTTTCCCATCCACTCATCACAGTAGTGCTTGAAGAGGGTCAGAGTGGTACTCTGCTTGACTTTTATGGGAAGTGTATTCCAGAGACAGGACAGCCTCTGGGAGACAAACCTGTCTCTCCAACAGGTTGTGTTGATATCACATATCAGAGTCAGGCCTGTCATGCAGGTAATGCGCAAGGAGTTAGACTTACAGATATGGGGCAGCTGTGGTAGGGCAGTGTCCAACATTGCCTTGTAGGCATAACACAGCCCACCTCTAAGCAACCTGTCTGATACTGAGTGGAGCAACATTGATCTCAGCCTGTCTGCATATGTCAGGTGTTGGAGGCCATGGATTACCTTTGTGAGGTATTTCTGTGGCCTTTCCAGTTGGTGCTTATGTCTGGATAGGTACATAATAAATGGGGCATTGTACTAAAATATTGGCCTACTGAGTGAGGACTATAGAGAGGTAATGACCACCTTTTTTCTGAATTCAATCCCTTTACCTATGAGAGGAACCACGTACAAGGCTTTTCTGACCACTGCTGCTACATGATGGTTGAATGCAAAATTGTTATCAACCTGAGTACCCAGGTATCTCAACAAAGGTTGTGTGTTTAGGGGGTTGCCATTGATGTGGTAAACAGTGGGGCTGTGTCTTTGCTGAATAGTATGATGATACAGTTTTTTGCATTTAGCTTGAGGCCAGGACTGTGGCACCAGTTTGTAGTTGATGTAAGACCCCCTTGCATATGTTAACATCATTTGGGGAGTCAATGACAGACAGCACCCAACTTACAGTCATCCACAGACTTGGTCAGTACTCACAAATGTAAGTCGTGGCAGGAAGCATTAATGCCTAGATACATGTGGGTTATTTAAGGGCAGCAGCTACTCACAGGGCCTCAAAATGTATACGTATTACACACACATAGGCAAGACAGACTAGGTTGCCACCTTATCAAATGCCCAATGTGGGGGCACTTTTTGTAGTAATGTGAGAGTTGGCAGGACAAACCATACCCACTGTGAGTGCAAAGGATTTTGCCAATGTAACAGCTTATTTTTGTAGTATTTACCTAGATTATGCTATTTCTCATACCATGTAGGTGATTCTGATATAAAATGACTATTTTATGCAACTATTAGAAAATTGTAGGAAATGTTTGTTGTCCTACACTCTTGGGACATTTGTATTGTTTTAATTGTTTTCACAAGACACACCTGGCCAAACATAGGTTGCAACTTACACAGTGGGGCAGGTAGTAACCCTAACACAGTCACACTACTGCACACACATATACACACACACACACACACACACACACACACACACACACACACACACACACACACACACACACACACACAAGCACACACACAGCGCCATGGAGCTTATGCCTTTTTGGAGTGTCTGCCACTTCTGTTCAGGTGGATGACATCTGCACGCACTGTAAAGGTTACTATTGGGGGGGTTAACAGGTTTGCAAAGGCCCTTAAATTTGTAAAACTATCACACATGCACACACGCACACACACACACACACACACACACACACACACACACACACACACACACACACACACACACACACACACACACACACACACACACACACACACACACACACACACATGCTTGCACAACAGCAATACTGTGTTTGGAGTGTCTAACTGTGCTTCTAAGGCAGATGACATCAGTAGGCCCTGAATAGGTTGCCAATGAGGGGGTTAACAGGGTGGCACAGGCCCTCAAAATGGTTTAAACATTGCACACACAGGCAAGACAGCCACAGTACTACAGGGGGTATGCTTACACACACAATTGCCAGATTAGAGATTAGAACCCCTACCTATCTTGTTATACATACTACATTACTAAGTACTTACTGCATGTGCCATGGAGCTTATGCATTTGGAAAGTGTCTAACTGTGCTTCTAAGGTGGATGACATCAGCGGGCCCTGTAAAGTAAGCCAATGTGGAGGTGAACAGGTAGGCATGGGCCTTAAAATGTTTTATCATTGTACACACACATAGGCAAGACAGACATACTGCTGCAAGAAGATATATTTACATACACTCGTAGAGTTGCCATTGCTGGGATTAGAATCCCTATCTGTTTATTTGTATACACTATAGTGCTACATTCTTATCACATGTGCCTCTGAGCTTACGTGCTTGAAGAGTGTCTAACTGTGCTTCTGAGGTGGATGACAGCAGGCCTTGTAAAGTAAGCCAATGTGGGGGTTAACAGGTAGGCATGGGCCTTAAAATGGATTTGCATAGCACACACATAGGCAAGACAGATAGACTGCTACAAGGAGATATACTTACACACATGCACTCACAAAGTTGCTGTTGTTGGGATTAGAACCCCTATCTATCTAGTTATACAGAGTACATTGCTACATACATATTGCATGAACCATGGAGCTTATAGGTTTGGAGTGTGTCTGCCACTGCTGTTGGGGTGGATGACATCAGCAGCCATTGACAGGGAGGCCACTGTTGTGGAGGACTCTACTCACAGGGTCATAAAATTATTGCCATTGCAGAGACATAGGCCTGTTGGGCATTTGTATACTGCTGTATGTGGAATATCTACACACATACAAAGTAACTGATGTGAGAACAGAACCCCTACCTACTTAGTATTATGCACTACAGCTCACAGTACCAGCTGCATGCACCAAAGGTAACAACTGGTGTACAAGTGGCTGCAGCACTACATCACTCCATACCTTTCTGTGTGTGTGTGTGTGTGTGTGTGTGTGTGTGTGTGTGTGTGTGTGTGTGTGTGTGTGTCTCCCTCTCTCTCCCCTCTCTCTGTCTCTTTATATGTAATATATATATATATATATATATATATATATATATATATATATATATATATATAACTCTACAGATACATGTATATATCTTATATGTGCCACATACTGATAGATAACAGTAATCATGTCTGATGGGGATAGGGAGAGACAGTTAGGTATACATAGCTGTCTGTATGTACTGAGACATACTGACATCTCAGTTCTATAGGCAAATGAGGCTTCAGACATAGGCTGAAATTAGCTAAGTGTAGGAACATGCCCAGTGTGACCGTCAGTACTTACAAGGGGACTCCAAGCCAGACCTACCTGTACTCTAGTCTGGGATTTTGTGTGCTACAGCCAATTGGCTGCTGCACCTGATTAAACAGTCCAGAACCTCACTGATATAATCCCCAAGGAGTTCCCCAGCTGTGTGCTGGCCATAATATCTGACTCATTCCTAGGATGTGTACAGATTCTATTAGACTGAACAGGGTTTGGCATCATAAGTCTGGCACGTTTTACATAGCAATGTGATTTCCTGGTATTCAGTGGCAGATCATTATAAATTGACATGAGGAACTGCCGACAGACATTTGAGTTACTGGCTTCATACACATCAGGGAACCCATGCTACTGCATAGCCCATTCTACTCTGCACTTTATACATTTGTCTAGCCAGTAGTTCATCCTTCTCCTTATATGCAGGCCTTTGTTCTGCTCCTGTTCCTGGCTTTGTCCACAGTTGTTGGTCTATGTAGTTGCAGGTATACTGTGACTGGGATACAAGATGTAACACCACACACAGGGTCACAGACTTCATAGCTCTGACTGTACCTTTTTTGCAGGATGTCCAGCATTGTGGCAAATATATCTGCTTTGGTCCTCAGACGGTTTGTGTTGCATTGGTATTATAATATTACATGGTGCCCGTACCTCTCAACCTCTTAGAGCAAGAAATCTGCACAATGCCATTTATAAAAGTGGGGCACAGGCCCCAAAATAGGGACACTTTTTTAATATTGCTCTTACAAACATGTCTCTCTAGGAGGTTGCGCTGATGTCACATATCAGAGTCAGGCCTGTCATGCAGGTAATGCGCAAGGAGTTAGACTTATGGATATGGGGCAGCTGTGGTAGGGCAGGGTCCAACAATGCCTTGTAGGCATAACACAGCCCACCTCTGAGCAATCTGTCTGATACTGAGTGGAGCAACAGTGATCTGAGCCTGTCTGCATGGCACAGGTGTTGGAGGCCATGGATTACCTTTGTGAGGTATTTCTGTGGCCTTTCCAGTTGGTGCATATGTCTGGATAGGTATATAATAAATGGGGCATTGTACTAAAATATTGGTCTACTGAGTGAGGACTATAGGGAGGTAATGACCACTTTTTTTCTGGATGCAATCCCTTTACCTATGAGATGAACCATGTACAAGGCTTTTCTGACCACTGCTGCTACATGATGGTTGAATGCAAAATTGTTATCAACCTGAGTACCCAGGTATCTCAACAAAGGTTGTGTGTTTAGGGGGTTGTCATTGATGTGGTAAACAGTGGGGCTGTGTCTTTGCTGAATAGTTTTATGATACAGTTTTTTGCATTTAGCTTGAGGCCAGGACTGTGGCACCAGTTTGTAGTTGATGTAAGATCCTCTTGTATATGTTTTCATGATTTGGGGAGTCAATAACAGACAGCACCCAACTTACAGTCATCCACAGACTTGGTCAGTACCCACAAATGTAGGTCGTGGCAGGAAACATTCATGCCTAGATACATGTGTGTTATTTAGGGGCAGCAGCTACTCACAGGGCCTCAAAATGTATACTTATTGCACACACATAGGCAAGACAGACTAGGGTTGCCACCTTATCAAATGCCCAATGTGGGGGCACTTTTTGTAGTAATGTGAGAGTTGGCAGGACAAACCATACCCACTGTGAGTGCAAAGGATAGAATGTCACTTTTTTGCCAATGCAACAGATTATTTTTGTAGTATTTGCCTAGATTATGCTATTTCTCATAACATGTAGGTGATTCTGATATAAAATGACTGTTTTACGCAACTAATAGAAAAATGTAGGAAATGTTTGTTGTCCTACACTCTTGGGACATTTGTATTGTTTTAATTGTTTTCACAGGACACACCTGGCCAAACATGGATTGCAACTTGCACAGTGGGGCAGGTGGTAACCCTAACACAGTCACACCACTGCACACACACACACACACACACACACACACACACACACACACACACACACACACACACACACACACGCACACACATACAGCGCCATGGAGCTTATGTCTTTTTGGAATGTCTGCCACTACTGTTCAGGTGGATGACATCTGTAGGCACTGTAAAGGTTGCTATTGGGGGGTTAACAGGTTTGCACAGGTCTTTAAAATTGTAAAACTATCACACACACACACACACACACACACACACACACACATGCGCCACAGAGATATTGTGTTTGGAGAGTGTCTAACTGTGCTTCTAAGGCAGATGACATCAGTAGGCCCTGAATAGGTTGCCAATGAGGGGGTTAACAGATTGGCACAGGTCCACAAAATTGCTTAACTATTGCACAAACAGGCAAGACAGCCACAGTACTACAGGAGATATGCTTACACACACACACAATTGCCAGATTAGAGATTAGAACCCCTACCTTTCTAGTTATACATACTACAGTACTAAGTACTTACTGCATGCACCACAGAGCTTATGCATTTGGATTAGAATCCCTATCTGTTTATTTGTATACACTATAGTGCTACATTCTTATCACATGTGCCTCTGAACTTACGTGCTTGAAGAGTGTCTAACTGTACTTCTGAGGTGGATGACATCAGCAGGCCCTGTAAAGTAAGCCAAATGTGGGGGTTAACAGGTAGGCACGGGCCATAAAATGGATTTGCATTGCACACACATAGGCAAGACAGATAGACTGCTGCAAGGAAATATACTTACGCACATGCACTCACAGAGTTGCCATTGTTGGGATTAGAACCCCTATCTATCTAGTTATACAGAGTACAGTATTACTTACATATTGCATGAACCATGGAGCTTATAAGTTTGGAGTGTGTCTGCCACTGCTGTTGGGCTGGATGACATCAGCAGCTGTTGACAGGGAGGCCACTGTTTTGGACGACACTAGTCACAGGGTCATAAAATTATTTCTATTGCACAGATGTAGGCCTGTTGGGCATGTGTATACTGCTGTATGTGGGATATCAACACACATACAAAGTAACTGATGTGAGATCAGAACCCCTACCTACTTATTATTATGCACTACAGCTCCCAGTTCTAGCTGCATGCACCACTGGCAACAATTGGTGTACAAGTGGCTGCAGGACTACATCACTCTATACCTTTCTGTGTGTGTGTCTCTCTCTCTCTCTCTCTCTCTCCCCTCGCTCTGTCTGACAGTTAGATATCCATAGCTGTTTGTATGCACAGAGATATACTGACATCTCAGTTCTATAGGCAGATGAGGCTTCAGACATAGGCTGAAATTAGCTAAGTATAGGAGCATGCCCAGTGTGACCATCAGTGTTTACAAGGGGACTCCAGGCCAGACCTACCTGTACTCTAGTCTGGGATTTTGTGTGCTACAGCCAATTGGCTGCTGCACCTGATTAAACAGTCCAGAACCTCCCTGATATAATGCCCAAGGGGTTCCCCAGCTGTGTGCTGGCCATAATATCTGACTCATACCTAGGATGTGTACAGATTGTATTAGACAGAACAGGGTTTGGCATCATAAGTCTGGTACGTTTTACATAACAATGTGATTTCCTGGTACATTAATAGTAGATCATTATAGAATGACATGAGGAACTGCTGACAAACATTTGAGCTACTGGCTTCATACACATCAGGGAACCCATGCTACTGCACATCCCATTCTATTATGCACTTTCTACGTTTGTCTAACCAGTAGTTCGTCCTTCTCCTTATATGTGGGCCTTTGTTCTACTCCTGTTCCTTGCTTTGTCCACAGTTGTTGGTCTATGTAGTTGCAGGTATACTGTGACTGGGGTGCAAGATGTAACACCACACATAGGGTTACAGAATTCAGACCTCTAAATGTATCTGTTTTGCAGGATGTCCAGCATTGTGCCCAATATGTCTGCTCTGGTCCTCAGATGGTTTGTGTTGCATTGGTATTATAATGCTACATGGTGACCATACCTCTCAACCTCTTAGAGCATTAAATCTGCACAACGCCATTTATAAAAGTGGGACACAGGCCCCAATATAGGGACTTTTTTAATATTGCTCTTACAAACTTAGTTGGTAGAATAACAGATTTTGTATTAGCATGAATATTCTGAAGGATATGAAGTCTGCATCTCAAATGTCTGTCATTATTTTCTAATGTCACCCTTTATTGATTTGCCACTAGCTTGCCAGTAAACTGCAATGTTATGTAAAACGGACCAGAAATATGAGGCAAAAATGTGGACATTCTGCAAAACTCTGTACATTTAAGAGGTATGATGGTGGTCACTGACTTGTTGTAAGTGCTGACACAGTTATGTGACAGTCTTTATATCCTGCTGCTACTCTGACTTTTTACAGCATGCTGTTCAACTAGCCACCATCTAGGTTACTCAGAGCTGTGTACTGTTCATATCTGTGGCCCCTGTCCCTGCATTGTCTCTGGCATTGTCCAGTTTTCTTGCAGTAAAAAACAATGACATATGGACAGTCTGTATAACTCCTACCATAGGTGTAGCTCACATGCAATAGGCACAGCCAGTCTTGAACCATGAGCACCATCGGCTATGATAATGTATTTAGGCCACTAAGCCACAACACAGTGCAATTTAATTCCTGACACTATCAACCACAGACATACATAACACTTTGACCCCTGTCTATTGTGGAAATAGAACATGTTACCAGGTTAATTGGGACAGCCCTGGGATTGTGTGGTCTGTTGCTATTACCTTGCAAACATAATGAGTGAAGCTTGACTTGTGGATGTGTAGCAGTCCTATCAAGGTGGAGTCTGTAATCACCTTGTATGACAGATAGAGATCACCTCTGAGGAGTCTGTATGAAACTGGGTAGAGGGATAGAGCTTTTAGTCTGTATATGGCAGATGTTTGAGGCCATGGTATTTCCTGGTGAGGAACCTCTGTGGTCTCCCCAGCTGCTGCATGTGCTTTGCGAGGTATATGATGAAAGGGGCATTATACTCAATAATGGGCCTTATTAGGGGGGAATACAGGGATGTTATGACTCTCATGTCCCTGGATGAGATACCCTTACATATGAGGTGGGCCATTTAGAAGGCTTTCCTTACAATGGAAGCAACATGGTGGTCAAATGTTATGGTGCCATCAAACTGTGTGCCCAAATCCCTCATGACTGATTGCGTTCTTAGGACATTGTTAGTAATGTGATAATTTGTGCGGATGTCACGCTCTCCAAAGGGGATGATGCTGCATTTTGTGGTATGCAGCCTGAGGCCATGTGTCTGGCACCAGTCATGTGTCTGTGTGAGACTCTCTTGGTGGATGTCCACATCACTAACGAATTTGGTGACAGCACTCAGCATGCAGTCTTCTGCGAACATGGTCAGTCATAACCCACTGGTTGTGCCCTGCACCACAGAAGAGTAAATCAGACATAACAGAAGCCCCAAGATAGAGCACAGGGTTACATTACTAGTTACGGGTCTACCGCTTGAGGTGGCTTCCTCTATATTGACTAGTTGGGTTCTGTCAGTACGCCAGTGTGCTACCATCTGGTAACATATGGACTGATGCCTAGTTGAGAGCATATATCTATTATGGCCAAGTGGGGAATACTGTCAGTCTTTGGCCAGGTCAAGTTAGGCAGTGTGCACTGTCACCCTCATCCATGGCTTTGGAGACTGTGTCAAAGAAGTCAGCCAAATATAACAGACATGATCCCCCCTTGACAAAGCCAAACTGTGTGTGATCAAGTGTGTGGAGGTCAACAATGTCCTTGTTAATGAGATTCATGATAATCTATGGCCTTGCAGATCAGACTAGTTAGGCTGATGGGTCTATAATGTGCCAGATTTGTGGACACTCCACCTTAGTGTAAAGGGATGACAGTGGGTGTCCTCCACTCGCCTGGGACAAAGGCGGTAATCAGGGTTTGGTTGAATACAGTGACTAATGGTGCTGCAGGTTCATGATTGAGGTCATGTAGGATGCATCCTGCAATGTGATTGGGTCCCATGGAGGCTGTATTCCATGACTTTGAGATGGAAGTGATGACCTGTTCCCTAGATATAAGAGGAAGGGGGCAGGTACTGGGATTTCCTGATGTACTGATGGGGGGACAGGGGTAACACTTTTACTGACTCTGTCAGGCAGCAAGTTTGCTATATCTACAGCACTTGTATATCTCATGTCCTTTACCACCACATCTGAGCAGATCTGTGTGCTTCCTTTGAGGTTGCAGACATATGTGAAGAAGGAGATATGATTGTCTGTAGTGGATGTTACCAATGTGAGATCAGAGTTGCTTTGCAAGATTTCAGTAGTGCTCTTATTTGCTTGTTCAGGCTAAGGAGACATTGCTTCAAATTGGGCAACCGCTCCTTCTTGGTCTTGGACAGCAATATTTCACTCCTGTTATAAAGTCTATTTATTACAGATGTCTACCAGACAGATTTACTTATCCTTGCAGAGGAAGATGTAGTCCTGTCAGGTATACCTGACTCCATGCATCTATACAAATACACATATAGTGCTTTTGTGTATTTGTGGAAATTGGTGCCAGTTTCTACAGAGGGGGGGGGCTGTGAAGCTGTTTATACCATCCCTCAGGAGGCTGTAATCAACTTTGGAGATGTTTGTATGTCTGACCCTAGCTAGATTGGTATTGTGGGAGATGATGACTGCAAACATGACTGCTTTATGGTTGGTTTTACCATGAAGAATGATACTGTAGGGCTGCTGCAGTGGTTACCCATGTTGTTTAATATCGGCTCCAAGAGGTCTTCACTTCATGTAGGGGTATCAACTAGCTGTTCCAAGGTGTTTACATTGACAAATTTGATGAATCTCTGGGCATTTGTGTTCTGGCATGAGTAGTTGTTCCAATCTATGCTTGGGTAGTTAACGTCACCCAGGATCAGAATACTGAGTTGAATCCTGATAGAGTTGAACAGGTCTATGTAGGCAGAATGGGCTTCCTGGTCACATGTGGGGGCCAGTAGCTAGCCATGATCTGAATAGAAGTCTTTGCAATGGTTAACTGCACCTGGAGTGCCTCCTGTGCATGTTACTGTTTCACCAGCCTGGAGGTGTTTATGTCTTTCACATATAGTGAAACCCCATGTCCATTGGCTTTACTGCCCACACCTTGAGGTCTGACTGTAAGATAGGATGGGTGACCATGTAAGGCTGGGGTGTTCTCTGCCGCTTTGAACCATGTGTCTGTGACTGCATAGATGTTAGCATTTCCAGGGTTAAGACTGCTTTCAATGAGTGCAGATTCATGTTTAGACTCCTAGCATATAGCAGCATGGCATTCAGTTTGTGATTTGTTGACAATTTTGTATTGTTAGTGATAACGTCACCATTTTTCCTAGTAAAGGCAATACGGTCATGGCAAGAACCATTGTCAGAAGCCTGAAGACCAGGTGAGACAGATGGAGGCCATCTCTGGCAAAGCATCATGGTCTATTGATCATATTGTCCTAGGCTTTCAGGTACTGGATCCTCCTGGAATGGCACCAGAAACCAAGCCAGTTGTTAAGGTCAATCATTTCCTGATTGTATTGTGGCATCATTCTGGGTGATGGCAGAATGCTGCTTAAGGCTAGAAACATACCTGCCTGGGACACATAATCAGTGGGCTCAATCATGTCTCACTTCATATAGTCCAGGGAGGTATGTCTCAAGTCAGGCACACCAACATGGACTATGACAGACTCATAACAGTACCTGTTGTTGAGGGACAGCTGTGCATATGTGATATGGCAGATTCTGTTACCTGACTGAAAAGTAACTGTGACATTCTCCATATACAGCCTGGTGAGAGGTACATCTGTGTGTCTCACAATGGAGTCTCCTATGACTAATATCAGAAAAGTGTAGTGTCCCAGAAATCACAGACGCACAGGTGAAAGCAGCCCTTTCAAAAGCCAAAAGCACAGTGTCAATGGGGCCAGATGGTGTCCCAGGCTGTGTCTTGCATGAACTACAGAACAAACTAATCCCCCACCTAAACATACTGTTCAACCTCAGCCACTCCACAGGCTACATGCCCGTAGAATGGTGCACAGCAACAGTTATTCTGCTCCACAAAGGAGGGGCCACAACTGACCCTGTTAACTATCACTCCATAAGCCTGACTAGCCTGGTCTGCAAGGCTATGGAGCGCATCATCATGGAACTCATTAACAAAGACATTGGGAACCTCCAAACCATTGACCTGACCCAGTTCGGCTTTGTTAAGGACAGACTATGCCTACTAAACCTGGATGACTTCTTCGAGACAGTCACCAAGGCCATAGATGAGGGGAAGGTGGTTCACACAGCCTACCTTGACCTTGCCAAGGCTTCTGACACCATTCCCTACTCGGGAATTACATAAAAGCTCTGCAGCCTGAACATAAACCCCTATGTCACGAGATGGATTGCCAACTGGCTTAGAGACAGAACTCATACGGTAAGAATAGCAAGCTCCAGGTCTGACTCTAAACCAGTCACAAGTGGTGACCCACAAGGCTCGGTTATGGGACCCCTGCTGTTCAGCATATACTTCTCAGACGTACAGGAAAACACAGGAGGACTATAGCTAACAAAGTTCGTGGATGACTCCAAACGTGGAGCCATAATTGACTCTCTGGCTGACATGGACATTCTCCAAAAGGGCCTTACTGAGATGGACACTTGGTGTCAAAGTCATGGTCTCAAGCTAAATGCCAAAAAATGCATAGTCATCTCGTTTGGGAAAAACAAAACATCCATGAATTACCACATAGGTGGCAGCCCCCTTAATACAGAAGAGGTAATAAGAGATCTGGGGACCCAGGTAGATAGTAATCTCTCCTTTGACAATCATATTGCCAAAGTAGCTAGGAACTCCTTCTATGTAGCCCATCTAATTCCTAAAGTGTTCGCATCTAGAAATAAAAAGTGCCCCTCTACTCGTCACTCATCAGACACATCATAGAGTACAATGCCCCATTTGGGATGTACCTCACAAGACACTTCCAATAGCTGGAAATACCACAAAAGTACCTCACCAAGAGGATTACTGGCCTCAAACATATGTCCTATGCAGCCCGACTGGAAAAACTCTGGCTGTGCTCAGTGGCATATCGCTTACTCAGAGGTGATCTCTGCTTGACTTATAAAGCCATGTCCAACTCAGAATTGATGGACATGCTCTACCTAAAGAAATCCAAGTCATTGCATGCCACTCACTCTAGTGAGCTAAACCTCACCACAACAATAAATAGAACATGCTGGAGGGATAGATTTCTGTCACAGAGACTCCCCATGCTTTGGAACAAAATTCCTAACTACATTAGGCAGAGCCCATCACTAACACTCTTCAAGAGAAACCTTGATGAGTGGATGGGTAACAGAAAGTACACCCCTGGGATCACTTCATTCGCTCTTCTTGACAGAGGCTCAGTTAATTAATCAATGGGGTGGCGAAAGCTCACACACTCTGGCTAGACTTATAAATGCCCTCGGGCAAATAGCTTAGTACCTACCTATGAACCTATAAACCTATAATATGTTTGCTTTATGGTGATGCCTTAGTGGCTGTGGTACACAGGTGTGTGGCTATGCATGGTATGTGGTGTGGAGGGCTGTGGAGTTCACCTGTGATTTTGCCTCGGAGGTCTCCTTTGTTTGGGGATTTTAATGTTGAGGACCTCCGCATATGTGGGTGTGTGTTGTGTAGGTGTGAGTGGTGTGTGAGGTTTACTGATTGTGTTGACAACCATTTCAGTGCCAGATATGTGGCTTGAGAGGGAGAGAGCATGGACTGTAATGTCATTGCATCTTTCACAAATTGTGTTCCTTGGTGGTGTTTGTAGATGGTTGTCTGTGTAGATGAGGCAGTTGCTACACTGTGTCAGGATGCCCATATCAACCAGACTGGCAGGGGAAACTGTAGGACATTATCCAGCCATATTTGTCAGAATCTGAGGGAGTAAGGCTAGGGAAACCAAAGGGGTGGCTCTACAGTCCAAGTGCTTAAAACAAACGTAGTATGCTTACACTACCACATACACTGTAGACAGGCTTTAAACAAGCAGTAATAGGTGCAACAGAAAAGATGCAGTTGAACACCTTAGAGAACATGCAGCAAGTAGCAGAAAACAGCAGGATAAGGAGGCAAATGCATGATGGATTGCCACTATGTTGCTGATAGCAACATATATACCGTGGTGATAGATGGCGGGGTATGATGTGGGAGTTAGCAGAGGATAGTACTGGCAAATGTGGATGTGCAGGGTGTGTACATAATGGAGAGCAATGTATGTGGTGCTGTGATGTGTTCCCCTCTTCTTGTCTTTCGGGACTGATGTATAGATGGAAGAACCCACCTTATTCTGCAGCTGAGGATGAAGTTATAGTTGGCTTCAGACTGCATCATGACATCCTGCTGTTGAGGAGTCTCCAGATTCAGGAACAATGCGCTGCACTGTGGGCAGACCTTGTTGCATCAGTAAATCACATAGGGAAACAGGAAAGAAGCTATGAGCAGGTCCAACACCAGCCCACAGACATGATAAATGCTGTACAGCAAAGGGCTGCAGGTGTGGCCAGGGACCATGCTGGCACCAGTGGAGGACCTGCAACACAACAACCACTCTCGGCCAGAAAGGAGTTCCTGGAAAACCTGGGTTCAGCCACCAGCTCACAAGAATCCATCAACCCATACATCATGAAGGTGGGTGGTACAGCTTCAACAGCAGAGGAGCATCAAGGTAAGCTTCCTGTCCTCATCACTTTAATACTGTATCAGTCATAGTGGCAGCCTCTGCATACCTGTACATGGATGTCAGGTTAATCTGCATTTGGGGGCGTTTGTAACACACATGTGCACACATACTCAGAATGTCAGCAATGTGGGCAGTATCACAGTTCATACTGCACATGTTGATATATGCACATATTATCCTGTACCAATGCCACATTTGTGTTTGCTGACAATACCTCTCCCCCACAATTCCATAAGTACATCTGGTGTGGTCGGAGTTCAACATCCTGTAGTTGGTGAGTATGAAACTATTTTGTTATGGCTCATCTATACCCTAGGAATGTTAAGGGCTGCCAGTTTGCCATGGACACAACTGTTAAGCTTAGCCACAGTACAATATTTGTATGTTCAGTTGTGGAGGGGTTCACTGCAGTGCATTGAATTGGTAATCACAGTTAGCATATTTGCAGGAGCTGTAACATATTTGCATGTATTTTTGTGAAGGTGTATGCAGTCTACTCTTCAGGGAGCAATTGTATGGTGGAGACAGGTGCAGTGTGTTTTAGGTGAAGGTCCATCACATACACTGACATGTTGCTTATCTCAGAGGTGTATAGTATTGGCAACATTAACCAGACATAGCTGCACTGCATGTTGTTAAGGGCCTGTCTTGTCTGTGTCTGTTGTGGTCTGCTTGTGTGTTGTGCATGGGATCAGTGATAAGGTGTGGTATGTATAATGCAGTTGTGGCACCTCACCTGTATGTGTGTGCGTGTGTGTGTGTGTGTGTGTGTGTGTGTGTGTGTGTGTGTGTGTGTGTGTGTGTGTGTGTGTGTGTGTGTGTGTGTGTATCAGCAGACATAATAGTACAGGTTTTAATGTAGTCATATTGTCTTCCTCCTCACAGGTGAAGGTGGAGGTTGGAGTGTGACCCCTCACAACCTGATGTCAGTGGCTTATCAGACTCTGATGATGATGGTGATGGTGGCCATAGTGAGGCACTGGTGGGGCTGTTGGGGGCTGAATCTGTCCCATGGGTTGACATCCCACTTTCTCCCCCAGTGTCTGCGTACACAGTCAGTATGCCTATACATACCCAGTCCCTTGTGGCCATAGATATTGGACAGTCAGAGGGTGGTGGCATTGAAGAGGAGAATGTGGCAACTATGGCATCTGTGACTGTAGACACTAGCCATAGTCAGATAGCTGGTGAGGTCCCACATAGGCAGATTGGCAGGTGTGCTTGAAAGAGGACTACTTCCCATCCACCACCTGTCACAGGTGTCACATCACGAGTCACTCAACCTATGTTTCCATCCATCATGGAGGCACAGGCATGTTCTAAATACAACATCAGATGTATTCTCAGGATCATGGATGCATCACTGTCTGGCATCCATGACTCCATCCACAACATTGGTGATACCATGCATCATTTTGCTGATGTAGTGGACAGACGGTGGGGTGAGACATTGTCAGTCCTTGACCCCGCATTGCCTGTGCTGGAACATGTGGTGGGAGTAGGGCGTCAGACACTTGGAAGTAGGTCAGCACCAACATCAGCTGAGAGTCCATGTGGCTGTGCACAGTCACACTCCCATAGTGGCAGTACCACCAGCACTACAGAAGGGAGTGTGCTGTTCACACCACAATATGGCAGGTCATGGGCATGTGGTCCAGGGTGGTCCTGTGAGGGACATGTACCCATATACACCAGTCACTGTTAGCAGGAAGTAAGGCATCTGACCCTTGGCATGGTGGTGCCAGTGCCACTCCTGGCAGAGCTAGTTCCCGTGTTCCTGGCTAGAAATGGTGAACTGCACATTCTGCCATGTATGGTTTACAGATGTCCAACAAACCCTCATGTAGGGCTAGCACATGGCTTGACTGTGTATGCGCACACACTCACAAATCACTGTCACATGTAGGTCACCAACGTATGCACACAGCATCCATCCAGACACACACACACACATGATCTCAACTGTGTGGCACAGCCTAGGCCTTTGGCAACCCCACCACACCCTGTGCATGTGATAATATCTGTGCCACATCCCTGCCATTCATACCATTGATGCAAGGAAATGAAAATGTGTGTCTAATGCACAGGGTGACTATAGTACATTTAATGACAGTTTGTAGTTCAGTAGTGTTATGCCCTGTAAGGTGCTGTCTGCTGGCATGTGTCATGTGTACACATCAAAGTTTATGTATCGTTGTTCCATGATGTTGCATTGGTGGTAGTACTGCTTGCTGACTGTTGTCTCCCAGACCTTTTTCTGTTTCTGTTCCAGGGGTCTGTGTGTCTACACCATGGGGACCTGGTGCCAATACAGCAGCTCAGGGTGGCATGGTGACAACACAGAAATGTGACTTTGCCAAGGTACGGCTGTATATGTGCATGGTTACCTAAGTGAATATGTGTAGAACAGTGTGCCAGGGACAATGGGCGCAGACAGCATAATCTCACATGCATACCCCATGACACAACATGCTACTCTTGATACATGTAACCTGGGAGTTCAGTAGGATCATAGGTTCATAAGATCATAGGAGGTCACTAGAGTAATGGCCCTGGAGCCCTTACAAACCTAGCAATTAGTTTATCCCCAAAAAGAAGCATTAGTTAGCACCTGTTGCCCAGGTCAATGAGGGACATAGGTGGGACTCCTGGGACAGATTTGTGGTTTCCCATCCACTCATCACAGTTGTGCTTGAAGAGGGTCAGAGTGGTACTCTGTTTGACTTGTATGGGAAGTGTATTCCAGAGACAGGACAGCCTCTGGGAGACAAACCTGTCTCTCCAGGAGGTTGTGCTGATGTCACATATCAGAGTCAGGCCTGTCATGCAGGTAATGCGCAAGGAGTTAAACTTATGGATATGGGGCAGCTGTGGTAGGGCAGGGTCCAACAATGACTTGTAGGCATAACACAGCCCACCTCTGAGCAACCTGTCTTATACTGAGTGGAGCAACAGTGATCTGAGCCTGTCTATATGGCACAGGTGTTGGAGGCCATGGACTACCTTTGTGAGGTATTTCTGTGTCCTTTCCAGTTGGTGCATATATATGGATAGGTACATAATAAATGGGGCATTGTACTAAAATATTGGTCTACTGAGTGAGGACTATAGAGAGGTAATGACCACCTTTTTTCTGGATGCAATCCCTTTACCTATGAGATGAACCATGTACAAGGCTTTTCTGACCACTGCTGCTACATGATGGTTGAATGCAAAATTATCAACCTGAGTACCCAGGTATCTCAACAAAGGTTGTGTGTTTAGGGGGTTGCCATTGATGTGGTAAACAGTGGGGCTGTGTCTTTGCTGAATAGTATGATGATACAGTTTTTTACATTTAGCTTGAGGCCAGGACTGTGGCACCAGTTTGTAGTTGACGTAAGACCCTCTTGCATATGTTAACATCATTTGGGGAGTCAATGACAGACAGCACCCAACTTACAGTCATCCACAGACTTGGTCAGTACCCACAAATGTAGGTCATGGCAGGAAACATTCATGCCTAGATACATGTGGGTTATTTAGGGGCAGCAGCTACTCACAGGGTCTCAAAATGTATACATATTGTACACACATAGGCAAGACAGACTAGGGTTGCCACTTTATCAAATGCTCAATGTGGGGGCACTTTTTGTAGTAATGTGAGAGTTGGCAGGACAAACCATACCCACTGTGAGTGCAAAGGATAGAACGTCACTTTTTTGCCAGTGTAACAGCTTATTTTTGTAGTATTTGCCTAGAATATGCTATTTCTCATAACATGTAGGTGATTCTGATATGAAATGACTGTTTTACACAACTAATAGAAAAATGTAGGAAATGTTTGTTGTCCTACACTCTTGGGACATTTGTATTGTTTTAATTGTTTTCACAGGACACACCTGGCCAAACATAGATTGCAACTTGCACAGTGGGGCAGGTGGTAACCCAAGCACAGTCGCACCACTACACACACACACACACACACACACACACACACACACACACACACACACACACACACACACACACACACACACACTCAGCGCCATGGAGCTTATGTCTTTTTGGAATGTCTGCCACTACTGTTCAGGTGGATGACATCTGTAGGCACTGTAAATGTTGCTATTGGGGGTTAACAGGTTTGCACAGGTCCTTCAAATTGTAAAACTATCTCACACACACACACACACACACACACACACACACACACACACACACACACACACACACACACACACACACACACACACACACACACACACACACACACACACACACACACACACACACACACACACACACACACACACACACACACACACACACACAGCACCATGGAGCTTATGTCTTTTTGGAGTGTCTGCCACTACTGTTCAGGTGGATGACATCTGTGGGCACTGTAACGGTTGCTATTGGTGGGTTAACAGGTTTGCACAGGTCCTTAAAATTATAAAACTATCACACACACACACACACACACACACACACACACACACACACACACACACACACACACACACATGCATGCGCCACAGAGATATTGTGTTTGGAGAGTGTCTAACTGTGCTTCTAAGGCAGATGACATCAGTAGGCCCCGAATAGGTTGCCAATGAGGGGGTTAACAGGATGGCACAGGCCCTCAAAATGGTTTAACTATTGCACACACAGGCAAGACAGCCACAGTACTACAGGGGGTATGCTTACACACACACCATTGCCAGATTAGAGATTAGAACCCCTACCTTTCTAGTTATGCATACTACAGTACTAAGTACTTACTGCATACGCCACGGAGCTTATGCATTTGGAAAGTGTCTAACTGTGCTTCTAAGGTGGATGGCATCAGCGGGCCCTGTAAAGTAAGCCAATGTGGAGGTTAACAGGTAGGCATGGGCCTTAAAATGTATTAGCATTGTACACACATAGGCAAGACAGACACACTGCTGCAAGTAGATATATTTACACACACTCATAGAGATGCCATTGCTGGGATTAGAATCCCTATCTGTTTATTTGTATACACTATAGTGCTACATTCTTATGACATGTGCCTCTGAGCTTACGTGCTTGAAGAGTGTCTAACTGTGCTTCTGAGGTGGATGACATCAGCAGGCCCTGTAAAGTAAGCCAATGTGGGGGTTAACAGGTAGGCACAGGCCTTAAAATGGATTTGCATTGCACACACATAGGCAAGACAGATAGACTGCTGCAAGGAAATATAGTTACGCACATGCACTCACAGAGTTGCCATTGTTGGGATTAGAACCCCTATCTATCTAGTTATAGAGAGTACAGTACTACATACATATTGCATGAACCATGTAGCTTATAAGTTTGGAGTGTGTCTGCCACTGCTGTTGGGGTGGATGACATCAGCAGCTGCTGACAGGGAGGCCACTGTTGTGGAGGACACTAGTCACAGGGTCATAAAATTATTTTTATTGCACAGACATAGGCCTGTTGGGCATGTGTATATTGCTGTGTGTGGAATATCTACAAAAAACAGTGCAAGAAACTTCTCTGTGTGGAAGATTTTCAGTCCATATATTTCTAGTTAATCACTGTATATTAATCAGATCAGACAATAGTAGTAGAAGTAGCGAACGTAAACTTGTCAAGTCAAAAAGCAATAATAGAAAATATATAATTCTACAGCATTACTAAGTATTCAAAAGTAATCCAAGCAAGGCAGGCAGTCTGTTTCCAGTCGAAAATCCTTTATTAAGTACACAGACAAGCGATCCAAGTAAAACAAAAATAGAGTAATAATTTCCTCACAAGCTTTCTAAACATATATATACTTTTTATCAGGCATGGGAGTGGTTTATTGTGCTGTAAAACAAAGTGTTATTGGTACACATGTTAAATTCACATCCCTTCCCCCATCAGTGTGACATTCGAGCTGGTCCTGCCCTACCTAGTAGCTGTCATAATAATATATAGCCCTAATGTACTTTAATGGTACATCTTATTTAACCAAATTATTAAGTAGATTATTAAGTCTGTGATTTTATACAAGGCATTAATAATAATAATAATAATAATAATAATAATAATAATAGATAGGTTCATAGATTAGTACTAAGCTAACTGCCCTTGCGAGCCATTTTAAGCTTAGCCAATTATCCCTTGTGAGACTCAAACCCTGCACCTTGTGTTTGTAAGGCAAACACCTTAACCATTAGGCCACCCTCCCAATAATAATAGCAATACTAACTAGGTTTTTAGGGTTCTTGTACACAGACCTGAAGAAGTCTAGAAGGACGAAAGCAATCTTTGTTAACAATAGGTTATGAAAATAGAAAATTATTTTTACATGCAAAATGTATATGTATATATTTATATATAATTTGTGATTGCAAAATGAACTAAGGTTGATATATTTCCAGCCATGTAGTATATTGCCTTGTATAAAATCACAGACTTAATAATCTACTTAATAATTTGGTTAAATAAGATGAACCATTAAAGTACATTAGGGCTATATATTATTATGACAGCTACTAGGTTGGGCAGGACCAGCTCGAATGTCACACTGATGGGGGAAGGGATGTGAATTTAACATGTGTACCAATAACACTTTGTTTTACAGCACAATAAACCACTCCCATGCCTCATAAAAAGTATATATATATATATATATATATATATATATATATATATATATATATATATTTAGAAAGCTTGTGAGGAAATTATTACTCTATTTTTGTTTTACTTGGATCGCTTGTCTGTGTACTTAATAAAGGATTTTCGTCTGGAAACAGACTGCCTGCCTTGCTTGGATTACTTTCGAATACTTAGTAATGCTGCAGAATTATATATTTTCTATTATTACTTTTTGACTTGACGAGTTTACGTTCGCTACTTCTACTACTATTGTCTGATCTGATTAATATACAGTGATTAACTAGAAATACATGGACTGAAAATCTTCCACACAGAGAAGTTTCTTGCACTGTTTTGTTTTCAGACTCGCTACACTTTAGTGGGTTGTTTTGAGACTTCGGGGATACCACGGAGATTACTTATTTTTTGGAATATCTACACACATACAAAGTAACTGATGTGAGATCAGAACCCATACCTACTTATTATTATGCACTACAGCTCACAGTACTAGCTGCATGCACCACTGGTAACAATTGGTGTATAAGTGGCTGCAGCACTACATCACTCTATACCTTTCTGTGTGTCTCTCTCTCTTTCTCTCTCTCTCTCTCTCTCTCTCTCTCTCTCTCTCTCTCTCTGTCTCTTTATATGTAATATATATATATATATATATATATATATATATATATATGTATCTATATAAATCTCTACAGATACATATATATCTTATATGTACCACATACTGATAGATAAGGGTAATCATGTCTGATGGGGATAGGGAGAGACAGTTAGATATACATAGCTGTTTGTATGCACAGAGATATACTGACATCTCAATTCTATAGGCAGATGAGGCTTCAGACATAGGCTGAAATTAGCTAAGTATAGGAGCATGTCCAGTGTGACCATCAGTAGTTACAAGGGGACTCCAGACCAGACCTACCTTTACTCTAGTCTTGGATTTTGCGTGCTACAGCCAATTGGCTGCTGCACCTGATTAAACAGTCCAGAACCTCCCTGATATAGTGCCCAAGGGGTTCCCCAGCTGTGTGCTGGCCATAATATCTGACTCATACCTAGGATGTGTACACATTGTATTAGACAGAACAGGGTTTGGCATCATAAGTCTGGTACGTTTTACATAGCAAAGTGATTTCCTGGTACATCAGTAGCAGATCATTATAGACTGACATGAGGAACTGCTGACAAACATTTGAGTTACTGGCTTCATACACATCTGGGAACCCATGCTACTGCACAACCCATTCTACTCTGCACTTTCTACATTTGTCTAGTCAGTAGTTCATCCTTCTCCTTATATGTGGGCCTTTGTTCTGCTCCTGTTCCTGGCTTTGTCCACAGTTGTTGGTCTATGTAGTTGCAGGTATACTGTGACTGGGGTACAAGATGTAACACCACACACAGGGTTACAGACTTCACAACTCTGACTGTACCTGTTTTGCAGGATGTCCAGCATTGTGCCCAATATGTCTGCTCTAATCCTTAGACGGTTTGTGTTGCATTGGTATTATAATGCTACATGATGCCCATACCTCTCAACTTCTTAGAGCAAGAAATCTGGACAAAGCCATTTATAAAAGTGGGACACAGGCCCCAAAATAGGGACGATTTTTTATATTGCTCTTACAAACTTAGACAGTTGGTAGAAGAAACAGGTTTTGTATTAGCATGAATATTCTGTAGAATATGAAGTCTGCATCTCAAATGTCTGTCATTATTTTCTAATGTCACCCTTTACTGATTTGCCACTAGCTTGCCAGTAAACTGCAATGTTATGTAAAATGGACCAGAAATATGAGGCAAAAAAGTGGACATTCTGCAAAACTCAGTACATTTAAGAGGTATGATGGTGGTCATACTTGTTGTAAGTGCTGACACATTTATGTGACAGCCTTTACATTCTGCTGCTACTCTGTCTTTTTACAGCATGCTGTTCGACTAGCCACCATCTAGGTTACTCAGAGCTGTGTACTGTTCATATCTGTGGCCCCTGTCCCTGCATTGTCTCTGGCTTTGTCCAGTTTTCTTGCAGTAACAAACAATGACATATGGACAGTGTAAGATTATGCTCAACAGGGTTTTAACGTTGAAAGTAATTTTGTTACAAATATGTAACATAAATAAGGTATAAAATAAATCTTGCTTAAATGCAGAAACAGAGTTTAGTAATATGTGATCAGCATCCATACTAAATTACCATGGCTTGGAAAATAAGGAATCTGCTGAATGGACATTTTTCCCTTACAGACTTAAAAACAGGATGTATGCAAGAGCAAAAATGCAAAATCTGCTTTTAAAGAATGGACAATGACACTGTGACAATGTGTTTCCTTAAAAAACATGTTTTTCTGCATGGACAACAGGACATGTTTATCAGCATTGGCACAAGAACAGATGTTCTTATACAAAGATCCAAACAAAATACAGGATGTTCACACTGTCAGAAAAGCTGGCCTCATATAAATTCATCAAAAATGTGACAAGACATTGTTAAACAAGGAAGCTAAAAAATAATATCATTAAGTCAGCAGTTTGCGTCAGCCTCTGCAACAATTAGTATTGTTTCTACAGGATGAGCAATTCTCCAAAATAAAATACGAAGAGGAAATGTATATGTATGTGCATGACTAAAATTGTATATAAAGATCTGTATCAATCCAGTTATGTTAGGGGTATTGGTAGAGACACATTTGTCTCGAGGTAAATGTTATATCTTTCACACCATCTGTACTATATGAGAAGTAAAGTGGAACAGTATTTTAAGCTGCAACGTTAGTCCGTTTGGTTTGTTATTTGTTACTGCTCTAAGTTGATGCTGCAATGTATATTCTCTCATCAGTGTATATTCTGCAAGTTTCTGTATGCAACAGACTGTGAATGCAAATATAACCAGACTTCGATTTCAGCAGAATCCAGCCAGCAAGACTGAGTGTCTTAAGAAGACTTGAAATCCATCACAGTAAGCTCCATATAATTTTTTCAATGGCAAGCTAGCCTGCATTTGAACATAAAATCTGCATTCAAACACTGGGGGGGGGGGTGATGGTAAGCCCTGCAGAGGGTCACTTCAGTCACATTGCAGTAACTAACATTTGTACGTATGTGTAAATCCTAAACAGAAGTATTCCAGTTTATGCAGCTTGCAGTAGCAAAGTTTTTTAGACGTCTAAAATCCAGAGTGAGACCAGTTCAAGAAAGTCACAGTGTCATAAATTCTCCAAGAAATGGTGGATATCTACTTGTACAGCAGTCCGCTGCCTGTTGTACTTCACCAGCTTCTCAAGTGACTCTGAAAAATTTCCAGCTATCAGCAACAACAGCCTGATCACCTGTTTTCTTGCTAACTGGTAAGCCTTTTTTCTGTCACATTTTAATGTGGATGCTATTAGACAGTTTGTATATTATTAGACAGTTTGAATGTTATTAGACAGTATGGATATTATTTATAATTCATGCAGGAGTAAACCAGACTTTAGAAAATTGCAATGTTGGTATACACAGCACATTAGTAAATGTAAAACTTTATTAGGGCAGGTTGATAGTAAGGCATTATGCAAATGTATTACAATATTTGACTGGTATCTCAAAGAAAACCATGTGGAATATGACAAATGTTTATTGTGTGCTTCAACAAAAACTGCATTTTGTGTATTTTGCCATAAAAAAGTATTGCATCATATTGTTAAAAATAGACTGTAAAGACAGATCTGTTCATGATAAAGAATTAACTAAGGGTAAAGTGTTTCTATTATATTCAAATGTTGGACAGTTATGTTCTGTCACCAGATGTAAAAGGTTTATTTCAGAGTTGCAACAACAGTCTAATCAGTTACTGATAGCACCTCTAGTACATTTTGTTAAAAAAATGTAATAAACTTCTAAAAGAGCGACACAATGAGTTCAGGAAGTTTAGACAAGTTATACATACATCTTTTCAAAAGTGCATAGGAGTTTCAAATTCGGCAAAACAGCTTACTAAAGAATGTCAGCAAGACCATGCAACATTACAGAAAATTCTTCAACAGCAGTTGCAGGATAAAGGAAATAAATTAGCTAAACTGACAGAGACTGAGAACAGAAAAATACAGCTGATCTGTACAAAAGAGATATATTTTATAATATGTTTGTGTTTTGAAAATGGTTAAGCATACATGCTAAGATCTGATGTATGGGCGAATCATTCTTGAATGTTTTACTTTCATTCAATTAAAGCAAGACATTTATCAGTAGTACAGTAAAATAGACAATATAACTGCTATTCTCATAGCATAGTCAAAAGGTACACAATAGTTTTGATGTATAAAAATTAAGTAAAAATAGTTACACAAAACAGTTCTAGTAACAAGACTGACATGCTTGTTTAAAGATATACAGATACAAGACAGACATGCATGTATGTTCTTTTCATCTAGAGTACATTTATTTAAAATGCACAAAAGCAAAAGGCAGACAACAGCAAATATAAATAATATAAATATAAACATGTTTTTACAATTTTTATATAATTGTATAGTAACACCAAACAATTAAAGTTCTGAATTTTAAAAAGAAAATCACAGATGGTATTAGTCAAACAGTTTTTGTAAAATTAATGGCAGGACAGTTAAATAGATAAATAAATAAAAAAATACTGAAATCCATGTAAGCTAATTGAATTGTAGTATAAATGCATAGTTATGCAAATCACAATCAAATTAAATCAAAAATGCCAAAAGAATTAACTATAATTTATAGAGTATAGTTTGAGAGCTCAGACCTTCCTAGACTGACTGCATAGTTACAGGAAATGTTGGAAAGATAAGATAAACAACAAGACTGATTGCCAGACAAGTAGCTTGATTTTTTCTAAAGCATCATTGTTATTAAAACATACTTGCTAAAATGTTTACATGCAACACTATTTGGTAATTGTAATAAAATGTTAGAATTGTGCATATATGTCACTGCTAATCTGTTTGCAAGTAAATGTTAAAAGAAAAAAAAACTCAGTTGCATCAAGTACAGTCAGCAAATGGGCTATTGTATACATACAGTTCAAATCAATTGTGCAGGAGGGTGCAAATACCTACTTGTGGTAATAAACAGCAAAAACTTTATAAAATTGATCAAACCAGACAGGGGTCTATAGTTTGGCAGCCTAGTGGAGTAGATGTGTGGCCAAAGTATTGGGCTGGTGTACATTCTAAAGCAAATACACAATACTGTAGTATACTACAGGGGGAGGGGCACTTTCTCAGTTTTACACTGACTGTGTAACTAGTACTGCACAAGGGTCTAAAATAAAGCTACAGGAAGAAATATTTCATTCCTTCTTGAAAATACTCTTTTGGGGTGGCAGGTATTAGTGCATAAGGAACACTGGTAAACAGATTATATCTGAAAGTCCAAGATATTTTATGCTAGTTATTATTGTATTATTTAGTATTAAATTGTATTTACAACCTGTTAAACTGTAAAGCTATGCAAGAGATGGTTTAAAAAACAAGAGAGGACTTAAAACTGCTTTATTACAACTATACAAGAGAAAGTAAAGATATGTAAAAAAATTGAACGAGACTGGTCACTATTTTTAATATGTTTTTGGCAAAACAATGTTGATATAAAAAAGCATGAATATTTTTAATTGTTGAGTATGTAGTTTAAAATAACAGGACATATGCCTTTGATGTCAGTTCCACTAGATATTTCTAAAGAGACATAAACATTTTCCAATATTTTGCTTAAAATTAATGTTATTAAATTTGTAAGATTAGACTAAATGTTCTTTATAGTCTTTGTATGTACAAATGCAGAAGAATTCAGTACAAATTATAGTCTTTGTATGTACAAATGCAGAAGAATTCAGTACAAATGAAATTAATGTCTAGTAATGAATATGTGTGAAAAGCCATATTTAAAGAAAAAAATGGGTCCAGTGTACCTACTACATTGAAATGCATGAATAGCAAACAGTCTGTGTAAATACATACTGTACAGGATACATTGTAATAAGTTCAAAAGTAATTTGTCAAGTTGTAATATCACTGGTTTTACCCGAGTTAGAGCAAAATTATATTAAAATATTGTACTCATACAGCTAATAGACTAATATGTACATAACATTCTTTAGTGCAAATATACTAAAATAATTGCTTTCAAATATTTATTATCTAAGCCCAGTTCAGTATTTTAGCAAGGTGTTAATGGGCAGTTCAGGGACATAAACACAATGTGATGGTTAAAATGACATTGAAACTGTATATTTTCAGCAGTGTATAAATGCTTGCAGTAGCACATGGTTCTTGTCTCTTATAGTTAATTCAGCAGTTGCAAAGAGTTAATGAAATAGTTCTAAGTCATAAATTCAATTCTCTGATTGCAAAAGAATAAATTAATCAAGTTAAACAAAAGCAGACACAGCTCATAACTGATAAAATATTTTCACAGAATGGTCTGCAAAAGAAAAAGTTTTAAATACATTCAGTTTTGGTAGTAATACTTAATATCATTGTATTAACTATATAAAATTGCATTTTGACTTGTATCAAAAGAAGACTAAAGGTTTTGTTTCTTATCAAAATACATATCAGTATAAAGTGTTTTGAATACATTAAAATAAAAGGAAGGAATTGTAAGATTATGCTCAACAGGGTTTTAAGGGTGAAAGTAATTTTGTTACAAATATGTAACATAAATAAAGTATAAAATAAAGCTTGCTTAAATGCAGAAACAGAGTTTAGTAATATGTGATCAGCATCCATATTAAATGACAGTGGCTTGGAAAATAAGGAATCTGCTGAATGGACATTTTCCCTTACAGACTTAAAAACAGGATGTATGCAAGAGCAAAAATGCTAAATCTGCTTTTAAAGAATGGACAATGACACTGTGACAATGTGTTTCCTTAAAAACATGTTTTTCTACATGGACAACAGGACATGTTTACCAGCACTGGCAAAAGAACAGATGTTATTATACAAAGATCCAAATAGAATACAGGATGTTCACACTGTCAGAAAAGCTGGCCCCTTATAAATTCAGAAAAAATGTGACAAGACATTGCTAAACAAGGAAGCTGAAAAATTATATCATTAAGTCAGCAGTTTGCGTCAGCATCTGCAACAATTAGTATTGTTTCTACAGGATGAGCAATTCTCCAAAATAGAATACCAAGAGGAAATGTACATGTATGTGCATGACTAAAATTGTATATAAAGATCTGTATCAATCCAGTTATGTTAGGGGTATTGGTAGAGACACATTTGTCTCGAGGTAAATGTTATACCTCTCACATCATCTGTACTATATGAGAAGTAAAGTGGAACAGTACTTTAAGCTGCAATGTTAGTCCATTTGGTTTATTATAAAACGTTATTTGTTACTGCTCTAAGTTGATGCTGCAAAGTATATTCTGTCATCAGTATATATTCTGCAAGTTTCTGTATGCAACAGTCTGTGAATGCAAATATAATCAGACTTTGATTTCAGCAGAATCCAGCCAGCAAGACTGAGTGTCTTAAGAAGACTTGAAATCCATCACAGTAAGCAGCACCATATAATTTTTCAGACAGTCTGTAGAACTCCTACCATAGGTGTAGCTCACATGCAAAATAATAGGCACAGCCAGTCTTGAACCATGAGCACCATCAACCATGGTAATGTATTTAGCCCACTAAGCCACAACACAGTGCAATTTAATTCCTGACACTATCAACCACAGACATACATAGCACTTTGACCCCTGCTTATTATGGAAACGGAACATGTCACCAGGTTGATTGGGACAGCCCTGGGATTGTGTGTTCTGTTGCTATTACCTTGCAAACATAATATTACTGCAGTTGTATGGGAACATGGGTATGTTGGGGGCAGGGGACTCTAGCATTGACAGTCATGCATCTGTCCTATGGCCTTGCCGTTTGTCATTTCCCTCACATAATGGAGTGGGTTTTGCTGGCTTGGGGCCTACTACATATTATGGGGTGGCCAGTATTGGGCAGAGAGTTCATGTTGTTCCACATAGCTGTCAGTTGCCTGCAGGTATCCCAGTAGCCCACTCTATTCCCTTGCATACATGCAGCAGGTCCATACATATGCTACTATAGTCTAGTATCCCATACATTTGTTGTAAAGAAGAGTGACTTACCTTGTGCCTGCAGTAGTTGAGATAACAGTGCTTCAGGGCTGACTCTGTCAGATACATGCAGTACACAGCCAATACATGGTAAAGTACAGGCTGTGTGGTGTAGCTGGCATCCTTTTTACTATGTATGTGAGTTGGAGTGAGGTGTCATTTCCTAGGTGCCTAGGATGTGAGTGCATGTGATATGCGTTGCCTCTTTGCCAAGGCCAGGGCATACTGGGAATGCCTATGTCTGCCTACAGGGTCAGGTTCAGGGGGGGTTCCTCCTTCGCGTCCGCGTCCTCTTATGGTTGTGGGGATCTTGGCACTGGTAGTGGGCTGTGTGTCCCTTTCCTGTGATGTTCCTGTCACAGCTGTTTCCACAGGATCATATTGTTTAGCATGGCACATACTGTGAACATGTGTACACATGTGGTTGGAGAGTACTGCAGGGCTCCATCAGATATATTGAGGCAGCAGAGCCATGACTTGAGCAGCCCAAACACACACTCTATGATGTTTGTAGATTGTGCATGTGCCTCATTATGGCATTCTTTGGTAGGTGTGTGCGCATTTCTGATGGGTGTCATCATCCATGGTTTCAATGCATAGCCAGAATCCCCCAGTAGTTGGCCGTATGGGATGTCACCCCTGGAAAATGTCTGGTAATGCCGTGATGTGTGCCAGATGTGGGACTCGTGATAACTGACAGGGCTGCCAACACATACGTTCATGATAATGCCCCGGGCATTGCACATGACCTGGGAGTTGATCGAGTGATACACCTTGTTGCTGACTTAGACGCTACCCTCCTCACCAGGTAGTGCTTTGATGTGCACATGAGTGCAGTCTATGGTGCCCAGTACATCAGGGTACTGTGCTACATGGTGGAAGAGATGCATATTGCTCAGACACATCTCCTTAGGGGTGTGGGGTAAATATATGTGCCCCCCTGTCATGTGTTTGCATGGCAGCCAGGAACTGGTGGAGTACCCTGGATGCAGATGCCTGTGAGACTCCCATCATTTCCTCTGTAGGTCTTTGAAAAGTACCTGCAGCTAGTATTCTAAGGGTACACATACCTTTGTTTTTACTGGGATGGGTTCCCCTCTGTTGTCTATGGGTCTGAGTTGAGGCAGTCAAAGCTCAGTGAGTTCTTGTAGTATGTCCCTGTCCACCCTGTAGTGCTCTACTATCTCCAGCTCATGTAGCTCCTGGAAGGTTGCCCTGGTCCTGAACACTTTTCTCCTTCTCAGTATAGGCCTATTGTCAGCATTAGCACCAGCACTGACCTCAGCCTCTAGCACATACAGATGTAGCAGAACAGCAGCAGCCCCTATAATTTTGTCAGTTAAAATTCCCAAGTGTGTATTACAATGATGCAGAGTATGTGGGAAAATCAGATTAAAGGGTGTATGCATACTTTATAGTGGTGTGTGATTGGCTGACTTTGATGCATTCCACCTGCCAGGTTTATCATTGAAGTTTTTAATGGCCCAGTGTCAGTGGAACCGGGTTTATTAGTTATTTATACTTGATTGGCTTTCCTGGGCTATTTCATTTTTTTTTAATTCCTTTTCCTGGTAAGCAGTGCAGTACGGCGTGCAAACCCCCAGCACTACTATAAACAGTGCTCAGCAGTCTAGACATACCCCCATGCATGGGAACGCTCAGCTTAGCTGAAACCAGTTAAAACACATACTGCAGGGCTAAACACAGCTTAGCAGCACTGGACATACACCCCTGCTTAGTTGTGCTTAGCTGAGCACAAATGGGCGCTGCTGAGTGACACACCCCCTTTTGATGTCAGCCACCTGTTCTATTAACACCAACATGCTTCTGGTCCTACATGGGTTTTATCTGTGGACACAGTGACCCATATTTGCTATTCAGTAACCCCAGCTCATTTGCATACAGATCCTTGCATATACCCTGGATAGTTCACAACTCCAGGGGCGGTCTCCTTAGCAACCACTGAAACCTGCCATTGTACACCCTGCATGCAAGGTTCATAGGTTCATTGGTAGGTACTAGGCTATCGGCCCTGGGGCCTATACAAGCCCAGCCAAAAATGTACCCTGGCTTTTGCCACCCAAGAAAATTATTTTCCTGTGCCATTGTCGAGCAGAGCCACAGAGGTGATCCCCGGGGTGAATTTCCTATTTCCCATCCAATCATCAAGATTTTTCTTGAAGAGTGCCAATGAGGAGCTTTGTTTGATATAGATACGTAGTTTATTCCAGAGTATGGGAAGTCTCTGGGACAGGAATCTATCCCTTTGTCATGTTCTGTTTATTGTGGTGACAAGGTTTAGGTCCCTAGACCAGGTAGCTCGGAGGGATTGGGATTTCTTTAAGTGGAGCATGTCCAACAGCTCTGGATTTGACATAGCTTTGTATGTTAGGCAGAGATCACCTCTGACTAGGTGATATGCGACTGAGTAAAGCTGGAGTTTTTTGAGACGGTCTGCATAGGGCATCTGTTTGAGGCCAGTAATCCTCTTTGTGAGGTATTTCTGTGGCCTTTCCAGTTGTTGTAGATGTCTTGTGAGGTACATACCAAAAGGGGTGTTGTACTCTATAATGGGTCTAATGAGTGATGAGTAGAGGGGAACAATGACCTCTTTTTTTCTGGATGAGAAACCTTTTGTGAGGAGGTGTGCCATGTAGAAGGATTTGCTGACTACTGTGGCAATGTGATTATCAAAGGAGAGACTACTGTCCACCTGTGCCCCAAGGTTTCTTATCACACTTTCGGTGTTAAGTATACTACCGCCTATGTTGTAGTTCATGGGTACAGAGTTTTTACCAAAGGGGATGACAATGTACATTTTGGCATTGAGCTTGTGGCCATGGCTTTGACATAAGCAGGTAAAAGCCATGCAAATGAGGGTGATTTGCGATCCTATAAGCAGAAAGGTACCTGTGTAGGAACCATGTTGGTGTTGGAAATGTACATGGAAAATATAGGCACTATAATGCATTATTTTTGCAAATGTCTTATTTTCAGTTTTTCAAAATTAAAATTTTTTTTTGCATAACGGCATGTTTACGTGTTACACCTCACCGCACAAACATAATATGTGTATAAAAAAATTATATTTTATAATGATTTGCATTGCTTTTTGGAGTCACTGGGTATAGTTTTGGGTGTTTCCATGCCTACATTTCAATATCCAACCTTTGTTTTGGGCTTTTACAGCCCCTGTTTAATTTTTACATTTCTGTACAGTGTTATTTTCCATGTACATTTCCAACACCAACATGGCTCTTACACAGGTACCCTTCTGCTTATTGGCTCGCAAATCACCCTCATGTGCATGGCTTTTACATGCTTTTGAGGTGATTTGCATTCCATGGCCACTTCCGTGTCTGCACGCTCATGCACACCCCTCTGCTCTGTTTACTGGCTTGCTCGGCTGCCGGTTTCCATGTTGAGGCCATGCCACTAAGCCTACATGGAAAATCACCCTGTTTGCCTCTGTCACACACAATCTGTCTCTTTCTCTGCTACATGCACTCTCTCTATCACATGCAAACATACACACACATACACACACTCTCTCTGTCTGTCTTTAATGCATACAGAAAGAAACGCACACACACACACACACACACACACACACACACACACACACACACACACACACACACACACACACACACGCACATCTATTTCTTTTTTTTCCATAATAAATTTTTATTGAAATATATTTTCCAAAAACATTACAACAAAACAATCTCTCTCTCTCACACACACATACAAACCATAACTACTACAAACCATTTATACAATATCTACATGAAATGCTTCCTATATTTAATATATCCCTAAAATCAGTATCATGCTAATATAATATTGAAGACATTTTCCCATATTTTCGGGTTATTAATATTTTTGTTAGTTTGTTTCAGAAGTAATTTATGTGCTAGTATATGCTTTATAGCCACAAGCTTAAAATTATTCCATGATGTCTTATGTGGTTCTAGCTGGTTTGTAATTTTGTGGCTATATAGAGTTTCATTAGCAAAAATATTCATACAAATAATAGTTGCGATCTGGAAAGCTCTCTTGGAATGTGTAGAATCATAAATTCCCATGACAGTGTAGAACTTTGATAACCCCATCTTTTGCAGTTGTACTTTTAAGAGAGTTCCAAAGTTTATATATTTACAACTCAGAACATATGAAGAAGATCCGCTGTTTGATCTGCACAGTATGGACAAATTGGAGAATTCCTAGGGTTAAATTTATGTAATCTAAGATGTGTGTAATATGCATTGTTCCAAATCATCAATTATGGTGTACATCAGTTTTGAAAAGAAACTGATTTCCTAGTTATATCAATTGCTTTTAATATCTGATTGTCTGTTACTGTTACTTTTTTTACCCAATACTCTGAAAGCAAAATTTTGTCCTGATATTTCAAATCCTTAATTAATTTATATGCAGTTGCTATAAATTTAGTGTCTTGTTGGATAGCTTGCCACAATTCAGAGCACTTATCCACAAATCCGACTGCAGGTAAAAAGTTCCTAAAGTAGCTCAAGGCAAGTTCTTTAACTTGTCTCATTATAACAATGTAACTTCTAGGTAGATTCATTTCCTGTCTAATTTGTAAAGCCGATAAGTCAAGTTTATTAAAAACATCAAATAGAGTCAGATTAAGTATTAATGGAAATTTGCTGAGATCGATCAGCTGATTATTTAGTTTAAAATTAGGATTCCTGTGGAAAGGTTGAAAACCATCATATATTGCAATAAATCTACGGACTGAAATAAAGTTTGCAAAGATGAGACACAGGTTATTATGTGGTCCATGACCCCATATTTTATCAGACTAATTTTGTCCATAAAGGGCAATGCTTTAGGATTTATTTTCCTATCCAAAATATGCTTATGATTCAAGACCACCCAAGTTGGTTTCCATTTTGTATTCGTTACATCATAATTAGCAATTCTTAAAATTTTATTAGCGTTTACAATCAAATAATATGCTTCAAAGTTTGGTAGCTCAAGTCCCCCTCTTGTTTTAGGGGTCATTAATTTCTCATAAGATATTCTAGTTCTTTTTGGGTTCCAAATAAATTTAGCTAGATCTTTATGCATTTGTTTAAAAACTATTTTTGAAATTGATAATTGGGCAGACCTAAATATGTATAACATTCGTGGTAGTATATTCATTTTCACTATTGATACTTTTGCTAATACCGGTAGTTTTAAATTCTTCCATCTGTCACAATCAGCTATTATGTGTTCCCATACTGCTTAACATTATTGTTATAAAAGTCCTTATTATCCGTAGAGAAGTTGATACCCAAATATTTAATATTTTCTTTACATGTTAACTTCCCCATCAGGGCCATTAGTGAAAAAGGTTTTGGGGTTCTTAATGGGAAGATATTCGTTTTCTGTAAGTTAATTTTATAATTAGAAACTACTGAAAATTCGTTTATGAGCTTTAATATCTTTTCACTGTCTGAAATTGGGGTTGTACAATAAATAATAAGATCATCGCTAATGCTGACATTAATATTTTATTCCTATAAATTATTGGTGGATTATGATAGAAATATTCCTTGATATATAAAAATAGGCGTTCTAGATATAGGTTAAACAATAAGGGGGACATGGGACAACCCTGACGAGTACCATTTTTAATCTGTATTCTGTTAGAATAAGTCCTATTGATGTATAGCGAGTGTATGGATTACTATATAATATTTGTAGCATCTGAATGAATTCTTGGGGCAAGTTAAAATAGGGTAACACATCAAACAAAAATTTATGTCTACTCTATCAAATGCTTTCTGGGCATCTATTATAAGAGCATAGATATTAAAGTTGTTTTTTTAGCATACGCCATCATATTATGCAGTGTAAGTGTGTTATCGCTGGTTTGTCTAGTTGCCATAAATCCAGCTTGTTCCTTAGAAATTAGATATATCAAAACCTTCTTTAGTCTCGATGCTATAATTGATGTTAAAATTTTCATATCCACATTCATTAGTGCTATTGGTCTGTAATTATCTGGGTTAAGGGATCCGAATTGGTTTTATGTATGAAAATTGTTTTGATGCATTGAGGTGGGGGTCACTAATTTTATTTTTAGTTATATAATTAAATACATGAGACAATTCTTTTCCCAAACTATCAGCAAACTCTTTGTAAAATTCAGCTGTAATACCATCAGGCCCTGGCGACTTATGTACTTTCATATGTTGAATTGTATATACTATTTCTTCTTTAGAAATAGGTTTAATCAGGTCACTTTGCAGGCTCTCTTCTAATTCTGGAAAGTTAATTTTTGCAGAAAACTTTTATTCTGGTTATGTAGAGACCTATCAGTTTGCCCCTCATACACCTTAGTATAGATTTTCCCAAAAACATCAACAATATCCTCAGTTTTAGAATATATTGTGTCGTTATACAGAATTTCCGAAATATATCCAGTTGTTTTTGATTGATTTATAATCCTTGCCAGTGCTTTTGATGGTATTTGAACATTATTAGCATATTTCACTAAACACCTATGTTCTTGAAGTGTTAATTTATTATTATGAAGCAAAAAGAGATCCCTTTGAAGCTTCAACATTTCCTCCTCAGTTTGAGTGTTAAAATTCTGAATCAGCTCATTATCAAGTTGTTTTATTCTTATTTCTAGTTTTTGAATATCACTATTATGAATTTTCTTATAATATGAGGCTTTTTGTATAAGAAATCCTCTAATTTGAGCTTTAGCTGTCGCCCATTCAATGTCAGGGGTATGTTTTTGGAGCTTCAAGCTATCTGTAAATTCTTTCAAATATTTTATAATTCCATCTGCTATCTCTTTTTTGCTTAAAAGATTTGAGTTGAGTGACCAATTATAACCCCTATGCCTTCTTGTGTCTTTTAAATGTTTAGAAAATTTTAACGAAATTTTTGAGTGATCTGATAGATGACGAGTATGTATAACCACCACTGGTTCTAAATTCGTTAGTGCTTTAGATATCAAAAAGTAATCTATTCTAGCCCACATTTTGTGGCATGGTGAATAGAAGGTATATTTATTTGCATTATTAATATCTTGTGAATAAGAAAAGGGGTCATATAATTGAAAATCTTCCTTAAAATCATTTAATGCTATCCCGGCCTGCTTATTAAATGCTCTCTGTGGACAAGACCTATCCAACTTTGGATTTTGATAGGTATTCCAGTCCCCACCCACAACAAAATAATAACCATCATATTGTGTTAATATTGGATATAATGATGCTATGAAACTGTGTTGATCATTGCATGGGGCATATATATTCAAAAGTAGGATAGGTTTATCAAATGCATTATCCGATAAAATCACATAACACCATCGCCCATTTGGATCCACTTTGGAGTCTAAAATCTTATCTTTGTATTGGGTTTTGATAATTATAGCCACTCCCGCACTGTTTGTCTTACCTTCTGATGTCACTAGCTCTCTAATCCAGTTCTTTTTCTAATATCATTCCATTGTTCATTCATCAAATGTGTTTCCTGTAGAAATACAAACAGTGCTTTGTCCTGTAATAATATGTGTAGCAACAGCTTTCTCTTCTTCAAGTTCTGGAGCCCTTTAACATTCCATGAGTTCAACTCCCACATTCACAGGTCTTGGTATCAAATAACAATATAAGAGGGGAATTATGAAATTGACATGTATTGACTGTATACTATATCTAATCTGGAAGCATTTCCTACATCCCGTCCCTAACCAGTGCTTACCCACTTTACCCCTGGACCAGGATTTATATAGGTCTTGTATAAGAGAAAATATAAACAAGGTTAAACACACCAACACATTGAAAAACTTCAGGTAATAACATTTAAAACATTTCCTAAACATACAACCTATATATTCTAGCATATCTACATCAAAGTCTAAACTACACATTCCCTAACAAACACCGCTACTTAACTACAGCTTTGGTTTAACTATTAGTTAAACAAATCTCATTTCTAAGGTTATTACTGTGTAAAGGAAAGTTTTAGTAGATTGGGTACTTATTTTATCCTACCTTAAGTATCTGTTTTGTTGCAATCATTATGTACATAAACTTTTTACAGAAGAGAGGAGAGAAAAAAAAAAAAAAAAAAAATACATCCTACATTTTAGATCTGTACCCTACACAGTGCCTGCCACTCACTGCATATAGTAAAAAAAACAATTTTGGTTCACACCTATAAAAGAAGAAAAAAACAGTAAAAGTACATGTTATTATGTGCTTTAAGTACACTGTAATGTTATTTAGTTATAAAAAGAACATTATCATATTATTTTCAGTTCTCTTTGTCTTTTCAAGCCAGGAAGCCATCAGAAATACTCACAAAAAGGGACCTCTTTCACAGCAGGACCACAAGAAGTATTACATCCAAATCTACACTCTCAGTTGAAATCCAGGCATTTCCTGTTTACCACACAATGGAAATAGACCTTGGAGGCCATAAAAGTCTGGAAACCAGACAGCATACCCTCAAATTAGCATAAACAAACAGTTTTATTGCTTTTTCAGAGGCCTGAACAGTTTAGTGAAGAAACAAAGGATTAGAAAAGCCTTGAGGTAAAATACATGCTGGATCTGACTACAGGAACATGCCAGTCTCAGTTGAAGTTCTTTTCAGCCCTCTGATGCAGGTAGAACTTTAAAAACTTTCAGAAACACTTCTTTTGCCTGATTTTTATTGGAAACAGAATATTTAGTGCCATCCACCATAAATGTAAGCATATTGGGGTATTTCATCTGGAATTTGATTTGTTTATCAATCAGAAATTTACAGTAAGCAGATAAAGACTGTCTAGCCTGCCTTACTTGTAATGGTAAATCTTGAGCCAGAAATATTTTAACATTTTTCCACATAACATAGCCACCATTTTTTTTCCAGTAAACAGTATTTTGCTAACATCTTGAAAGTTCAATATCTTAACATATACAGGTCTAGGCATAGTAGAAGCTTGTACCTCTCTCAGCGCTGTGTGCCCTTTCTATTACAATCTGTTTCACCCCATCAGCATCATTTAACAGTATTTCAAATATTTGTGTTATGGCTGGTATTAGCTCTGCATACTGGATGTTTTCAGGGATTCCTCTTATAATAATATTATTTCTTCTAGACCTTGCTTCTAAATCAATAAGTTTATTTTGTATGGCTTGTACATCCACATCACATACCTTTGATTTTTTCTCCAGCATGTCAATTTTGTCCTCTATTTCAGAAATTCTGGTCTCAGTTTTGTCCATTCTCTGAAGCAATTGATTGCATAAAACTCCAAATGTTTGTATTTGTGAGGTCAAGTCCTTTAGAGCTTCCTGTATAGGTAGTAAAGCATGTTTGATATCCTCCATGTTTAGTGGCTGATCAGTCCTGGATCTAGTTTCTGGTTTCTGTTGTTCCTGCTGTCTAGTAATCCTTTGTTTTTTCGCAGTTCCATCCTTTACTGGCGACTGTAGTTCTGACAACTTTGTCTTAGTAGTAGTTGTTTCCATGGTTCTTCCTTGTTGCAAGATTTTTCTTTCCCCAAGCAGAAAGGCAGAATAAAGAAAGCACACGGTCCTTTGTTTGTTTCTCTCTTCAGAGCAAAGTAATCACTTGTAATCCTGATGGATAAATACATTTTTTTCCCACTTTTTTAACTGATTTTAGATTAGGTCAGTATAAATGCAACTTTTTATCATCAATTTGATGTTTAAACCTCCTGATATCCACTCAGATCAGAGATTTTCCTCGGGTTAATTGAAGAGCTGCAGTTTAGCAGTGTTTATAGCATGGCAGCCATCTTTGAATTACGCACATCTATTTCTGTCTTTCTCGGATACATACTTTCTCTCTGTCAGATGAAAACACTCACACACCCACACCCACACTCTTTCTCTGTTTTCTCCCTTACATATACTGTCTCTGTTTTTCTCTCAAACACACATATACACACACAAAACAATCTCTCTCTCTCTCTTTCTCTCTCTCTGACACACACATACAAACCATATCAATCAAAAGAACACTTCCTTTGAAAGTACCAATCAAATCACTTTTTTTCAGGAATCCCTTTTTCCTCTCTTTCCTGTGTACCAGAATTTCTCACCTTTGCAAAGTCACTTATGCCAAAAAAAGTAACATGCTAGAGCTGCAAGAAAATGATTTAAGTATAATCCTAGAAATCATGATGATAGACAAATTCATCACTCACTAGTAACTTAAGAAAATGGGTATTCCTGAGAAACCAGAAATATTCTGAATAATTATTTTACTAGAATGTTTGTTGTTAAATGAAATTGCAAACCCTAGTTAAGCTTGCATGCACCAGGAGCTAAAACCCATCCTTCAGTCATCCCTCGCCTTTATACAAAATGTTACTAAGCTGGTTTGTTTTAAATTTTCTAGGCTAGGGCATACAGCAAAATATTCTATATTTGTTGACAGCAATAACATACCTTTAAAAACTGTTAGTTGCCAGCAAGCTTTGTTTGAAACTAAGTCTATGGAATGTGATAATGCTGAATTTTTAACTCCTTAAACAGTATAATCTGCTTTGTTTCACTGTGATGTTAGTAAACTTTTTAAATGTAATATTGTAAAAAAGGAAAAATATTTAAATGTCACAATATGTTTTCATGTGTCAAAGAACTAGTAAACAGAAAATTGAAGTAACATGCATATGGAGACACTATAACACACTCAGAAGTACAATCTTTAGTGCCTAACCTAAGAAAAATAGCCTAACTGGCCAAGACTTCCCCAATTTTAAAGAGCTATGAAAATTAGGGGGGGAGGGGTATAGTCAACAAGACATATTGCCAAAACCAGACAGCCCCAATAAAAGAGAAATTAGTAAGAGTGAAACTGAATTGAATTTGGCTCTAGGAGGAAGGATGAGATAAATCCGATACTGAGTCTTGCCAAAATATTCCATTTGTTAAAATAATAAAATACATCACTGAGAAAATTGAGAGGTAAGGGTCTGTTGTTAAGGATATACCAAAGAAAGTCGGTACAGGAACCATGGAGGAGTTAAGTGATTTTTATACTAAAAACATTTGAAAGGGGAACATGAGCAGAGGATGAAGCTTTTATCTCATATAATTCAAAAACAGTTAAAAGCAAAAGCAAGACTCTAATGGCAGAGAAAGTAACATAACAAGTGAAGTAGAAAAAAGGACACTACCAACACTCTTGTATGAAGGAGATTAATTTTATGATTTGCAATTTACAGAAGATGAAAGGAAAAACCTGCTTTTATATTAAAGGAGAAGAGACCACAGCTTCTGAAAATGGTGCTATCTATAGATAAGCCATATCAATTTCCAGAAGGCTCAGTGAGAAAATAATACTCTAAGTAGAACTAGAAAGACTATATCGAGAGTAGTAAGGAAATAGAGGATCAGTAAAGACCCATTGCATACTCGTGTTTTGAGGTAAGAAATCACCTCCTCTACATGGTAACCAGAGACAAGGGACATATACTAACTAATGCAATTAGCACATAGTTACATTTTTAGGTTGTGATTTAAGAATGAATAAGAAAAATGCTTGGGTTTATACTGGCCTGATATTATAAAGGACATATATAATTTCTGTTCAGCTTGCCCAAAATGAGAAAGGATTGCATGCAGCAGATGAGTTAAGGACCCTGAACAATGAACGTGAGTAAGGAAATAAATTCCATCTTAACTTGTTTCTTTCAATGGAAAAATAAGTTGTATCTGCCAAAATAGAAGTCTGAAATAAACAAAGAAGACAGATACTTGTAAGGATACAATAATTATACATTGGAAGACTGTCTACATTTCTACTCTTCCCCTGAATGATAGTTATTTCCTGTATAACCCCTGTTGGGATAAAAAGCAAGGCACAAAAAAGCCACGGTCATGTATTTCAAGTGCCTGCTATCAAGCATGCGTACAGTATGTGTCCTTACCCCACCCCTCAAAAGACAACCATTTTTCATTTATCATTGTGATATGTAACTGGGACAAAACTGAAAAAAGAAATATATCACAGTAACATAGTTCAATATATTGCTATCTGATATATATAAACAGTATGGCTGCTTACTCCTTCATCAAAATATATCACAGTATATGCATATGATTCTTGATTGTGATCAAAGTGAACAAAATAATGATCACAGTAATGTATTCCAATTTATTGCTGGTAAACAGTATACTGACCCTAGAAAAGCTAGAGTGACCATTTGTGCCCACCTCTGAAATTTGTGAGGAAAGTTAAAGAAATAATGACCACACAGCCTCAGGCTCCAACAAAGGTTACAATAACTTTTTGTGCATACCTCTGAACAATGACAGTTTTAAATTAGGTAGAGTTCAGGGCAGAGGCCACTACTTTGCCTGTGTCAAAGTCCACTTATACAGCCTTGGGTGTAAGGGCCACCAAGCCCCAGAAGCTACAAGGTTAAGCCTGTTCTGTATTGTATACTATGCCTTAGTTTTGAAAGATAATGAATTGCTAACTTTCCTTTTTTGTTCTTGTTTTTACTGCTACCTAGAACAGTTATGAATGTTTCTGGAAACATTATGGGTGTTATTGAAAAAATAAATGTTGTTTTATGTTTTACAAACACACATACATACATACATACATACATGCATACATATTGATACTTTTTTCATGCAGGCACACACAGATTGTGACTGTCCCTGGCAAGAGAGGTCTATCACAAGATTCAGAACCACACACAAACACACACACACACACACACACACACACACACACACACACACACACACACACACACACACACACACACACACACACTAACTTTATGCTTACTGATATGTGAATTGGAGGAATACCAATCCACCTACAGCAAGCTTATCATGGCATGTCATATCATATCATATCTATGGGATGCTGTTGGAAACCGGGGCACATGGGTAAACCCACAAAGGAAAAGGGATGACATGCATACTCCATACAGAAGAAGCCATACCCAAGAACTCAACCAAAGCATGCACTGTGAGATGGCAGTATTACTCACTGCATCACTGTGACAGTTTACTTTCACACATATCCTGCTCCTGCCAAACCCCAAAAGATACCATTTACTGTGTATGGTATTGATGTCTGTGATGGAAAGTGAAATAAATTATGGCAAATGTGTTACTCTTAAATGCACTGTAAACCTCACAGACACACACACACACACACACACACACACACACACACACACACACACACACACACACACACACACACACACACACACACACACACACACACACACACACACACACACACACACACATGCCATAGAAATACTGATTTTACACTGAATTCTGCAAATACGGTACACTGTGTGACATTACTTCTACTGCACCCAATCAGAATCTACTGTTTTAAAGTGATGAAACAATAGGGATATGCAAGTGACTTTTATCCACAGACAGTATATCTATCAGTTACAGTCTCTTTACTAAATGTGTACACTTCAGAAGTTTGATTGTGGTAAAAATAATGCTAACAGTAATTAAGGTCACAAGAATAATGCATTCCATCTTACCTCATACAAATACACAGTAATTTTGCAAGGCCAGACTGGTGATTACTTAAAGTAACCAATGACAAGAAGGACAGGTCTTTCATCTATAGACAGCTTTCACACCCATTTAGAAATCATAGTCCGTTCTGTGTACACTTCATTAGTCTGATTGCGATAAACAGTGATGGCAATGTAATGTATTTTAATTTTGACACAAAAGTCCTATATTAAATTATTCCCAGTTACTACACACAAATTATTTCAATCCTACAAAGTCAGAATAATTAGCAAGCACCACCAACTAGTTATTTTCCTCCAGAAGCAATCCAGCATTTATATTAGTCTGTGTACATCCCAGATGTTTGTGTCTTATTAACTAAACTGAGATCATATCAAATAAACAAATACATAGACAAAGCCAAAAAGTGGTGTCAGTAAAGGCCACAAATCAAGACAAACTTTGAATATTACTCTTAGATAATTACAGAGTTAATAGTATTACAGAGTTTGCTTAAGATTATTTTTTTAAAGGATATGAAGTCTGAAACTCAAATGTCTTTCATTAATTAGTTATTGCAACCCTCAATGATTCATCACAAAACTACTTTTACTAAGAACAAACTCAAAATACGAGACCGAATCAAGAACAGCTGGTGAAATCAGAAACAATTAACAGGCACTTCAATTGTCATGCATATCTATCCGTGCCTATATTTATAGTTATCTGCCATTAAAGAAAAAACTACTAATCATCTAGGAAGAGACAAAGGTACTTACTCATCTCTATTATTAGCTTAATTTGACTACTGTTAGAATACATTTATGTATTTTGTTGGTATTCTGAATTAAAGCAGCATATGCTGGAACAGATTAAAGAAGATTTGCCAAATGTATTATGTCATGCAAAAATATGGGCTATAACATGACATGACATTAATATATCTTCATTTATACAGCAAAAGCTGCAGATATTACAGGAACATTAAAGAGGGGGAACTATACCTGTGATATTATGCATAAAGAGACACTGCACATAATACTAAGGTTTGAATTAAGCATGAGCTAGAATCCACAAAAAGGGGGAACTGATATTTCTTGTAATATTCTTTAAAGGTTCTAAGAGAATGAAATGTTTGTTACAAATTATTCCAAGTGTGATTAGACATGTTGAAGTTGTGTGTGCCTTTAAAGTTGTATTTGAAAATAGATTTGAACAAATTGTTAGATAAATATCCTTGAGTGTGTATTTCATGTTAGCCTTTAGGCCTGAATACAGGTCATTAGTCTATATGAACCTATTCATGCAATTTCTTTACGAAATCAAGATGAAACTATTTTTAGTCCTTTAACATTTTAGGAAATTACTATCTAGTACTTAACTGCAGTATAACTCATTAAGATAAAAATGCTTGAGTTTGTCTGTTCTATAGAACCCATCAGTCACTTAACATGAATTCCTTAAATGCACATGTTGCTCATTCTGTCAATCCATTTGATGCAGGAAACTAAGTAGAAACAATGTGAACAATTCCATTCTTCCATATGAAGTCTGCAAATATGATGAAACTTGTCCTTAGGTTTCTATCTATTTTTTGATGGAAAGCAACATAATTGTAGGATAAACAATCCATTTATGTTCTGCTGACAAGTTCATAAGAAGAGGCCAAAACATGCATGTTCACAGCTAGTGGGGGTTGACTTTGTTGGACTGAATGTATTCACAAAGATTTAAAAAGAAAAGATAAAAAGTAATGGACATTCATAAGCCATATAGTTGAAACACCTCATGTCCTTAAGGGATCACTTGTGTATATCCCATGGGCCTCTACTACAGGACGTATAAGGTATCACACAGTGAAAGCTGTAGCTTGGCTAGGTTTTTCTTGTGGCTTTCCTGGAAATTCTCACCCAGACTTTGTCACAACTTTCTCTGAAGGAAAGGTTAGTGTATTACTTTATTTTCTTCTTCAATTTTGTATACTGTGATTTTTGTTTTTTTATTTATTTAACATTTGTTAACCAAGGTCCAACTTGGAACGAAGCCAGTTTTCAGTGGAACCCCACGAGAAACAGTCCAGATGCATGTTTTTGTATCGTGGGAGGAAACCGGAGCACCTGGAGGAAACCAACACGAACACAAGGAGAACATGCAGACTCCACACAGAAGACTCCCCAGCTGAGAATCAAACTGGAGAACCTCTTGCTATAAGACAACAATGCTACTGCTGCACCACTGCACCATCCATCTATCGATTTGTTTTCTTTACAATGTATTTTACCTGTATTCTGCTTTTAATTGCATTTTAACAGTTGGAAAGAGACCCCAGCTTTGTCTCTTGTGAGTCACACAGAAATTGTTAATTTTTTTCCAACCCCCACACTGTTTCTGTTGTGTTCTTAAACACAACTGTCTTTCTAGTTACATGTCTCTTATGTTAATTTGACCAAATATCTCCTTCCCTCTCCTTTTCACTGTTGTTAGTAAGCACAAAGTTATCATTTTGCAAAAATATGCAAATTACCCACCCCCTTTTAATCTAGCTTGGTCTTTTAAAATTAATAAGTCTCCAGTTAGACAGATAAAGCTTATGTTGCCCCCGTTTTCATATCTATTTGCTTAGTGCACACTGCGGTGCTTAGGATAATCATTATTTTCATCTTACCTTTAAACATCTATTGCAAGACCACCAGTTATTGGAGAGCCCACATTCTACCTCTCATTAGTCATTTTGGGATTAGTGCTTCTGTTTTCTCCTGGTGAGAGAAGGAGCACAGGGATATTATTTACTGGAGACTGCTGATCACCAGAAAGCCTAATAACTGCTTCATAGATGACAGCTTGGAATGTGTGCTTATATTCTACTCCTGGTGACAGAAGGATAGCAGAATGCATTGATTCCTGACTGTTTGTGGTTGGGTAGTGAGTGTCTGTGCTTGACATTCCTGATTGGTCTGGTTGCTGTTCAAAGCACCTACTAATAAAAGCCAACAACAAGCTCAGGGACCTGTGCATCATTTGTGATAAGACTGTGGATCACCAAACAAACTGTAGCCTGCTTGTCATCTTTGGACTGGTACTAATGTTTTGTTTCTGGTGAGAGAAGAAGCAAAGGAACATTGTATCCCAGCAGAGTGAAGCTGTGGTAAGACCAGCACTAGTAGTAGGTAGGCAGTAGCCATTCATCCAACTCATCTCTTTTTCATAATTCATCACAAGCTAATTCTTTGTTCTCAGTAAGTACTACTTGATTTGTTTCTAATTTCAGAATATCTGCCTAAATACTTCATTCTTAAATTTTCAGGGTCTACATATTAATCTCCCCTGAAGTGTTTGACAGTGCCCTGTACAGACATAGACACCTTAAGTGACATTTTTCCTGGAAAAGCACAATTTAAATTTCACCGATACTTAGTTGCACACAAGACAACTAGTTTGCAGTGGCAAGCACTGTCCTCAAAGTTGCAAACCGGATACTACTGACATTGCTTTATATTCTCACTCCAGCTGTCTAATCAATACAAAAAGGTCTGTTGCCATGGATATGAACTTTCCCACTATCTCCATTACCAGCTTAGTGGATTAGGGCTTCCTGAGGCAATATAGGAATTGCCTCATGTTTCTTGACATCTAGTTAATTCTCAAACAAACTGATATGGTATGTGAGAGATGTATTTATACAACATCACTGGAGGCAAAACTCTCACATAAAATTACTCCTAATGTCAATAAGATTGCCAGTAGTATACATGCTGCACCCATCACACACAATTCAAAGCAGATATATAGACCCTTATATACTAAGGCACTTAAATGTAACCTTCCTAAACCCCAAAGACCTCCTAGACAAAGTGCACATAACAAATACCCTCAGCAGCCCCAAATGGACTCTTTCAAAACAACACCTACATCAACACATAGAGACAGATCTCATGGAGCCTCTTCTTCTAAGCCAGTAAAGCAAGCCACCACACAATCCAACATTCTGGTCATTGGAGACTCCATCATAAGATAGACTGATGTCTCTCTCACTAGGCTGAGTAAACAGAAAGTCATAGTGAGTTGCTTATCAGGGCGTAGGATCCACCACATAATGGATGCACTAAGGTCATTGGACCACAGGTACCAGTGTGACTCAGTCATAGTCCACGTGGTAGTAAATGACTTGAGATATACCTTCCTAGATTATATGACGAGAGATATCATGCAGCTCTCAGAATATTTGTCTCAGGCTGGTATGAGCCTAGCACTGAGCAGCATTTTACCTTCTCCAAGGATGATGCCACAATATGAATTAAAGATGACTGACTTTAATAATTGGCTTAGTTTCTGGTGTCATTCTAATGGGGTGCAATATTTGTCAGTGTGGAAGGAAATGGTCAGCAGACTACACTGCTTTGCCAGGGGGGTTCTGCACCTCTCCTTTCTAGGCTTTTGGATATTAGCTAAAACATTTTTTTACCATAGTTCCTTTTTTAGAAAATGCCATACTGAAAGCACTTCTGACATAGCAAATCAAAAGCAAGAAAATCTTACTGCTCAATGCTAGGAGTCTAAACAAAAAACTCCACTCCCTAGAAGTTATCTTCACCCTAGAGAATGCTAACATCTGTGCTGTTGCTGAAACATGGTTTAAATTGCGGAGAGCAACCAACAGTGCAAGGTTATAATGCCTTCCACACATTTAGACCAGCTACTACACAAACAGAGACTAAAGGTGGAGGTGTCTGAATATATATCAAAAATAAATATAACTCAAGGCTGGTCAAACAGGACAATGCACTTGAGCTGCTCTATGTTCAAATCACCATAGGTAAAATATAATACCACTTCCTTTCAAGCTTGCAAGCTATAGGTCCCCATCTATGACATAGGTAACCCATACAATGTATTTAAATGTACTGGAAACACTAACCATCCAACCCAATACCCATATTCATGAGGGACTTTAACTACCTCACTATTAACTGGGAATCCTATATGATACCAAATGTACAGGCACAGAGATTCCTGGATTTTGTAAACAAAAACTCCCTAGACCAGATTATCAATATACCAACTGGGGTGCAACCATACTGGATCTGATCCTTACTAATATTGTAGAGTGCTGCACACCAACTTCTGTAATGTCTTCCCTGGTAAGGTCAGACTATAAATATCTCCTTTGAAGTTAAAATAAAACTGGGACCCCTAGCTAAATCTGGAATATTCAGGAACTACTGTAAGGCTACCTTCCTGCTTTTAAGTGATAACCTGGCAAAATTTCAAGTCCCCATGAACTCTGAGAACACTGCTGCCTATGCAGAACTGTTCACAGAAACCCAAAACAAGCATGTTAATAGCTGCATAGAGGCAGCTGTACCCACCTGGAAGAAGTACAGAACTAACTCAAGCAACAAGCCACCTTGGTGGAATCACAAAATCAATAGGTTGTTTACCAGAAGGAAAAACCATGGCAAAAATTAGGAGGTGTCTCACCCAGCATGATAAAACCGCTCTCATCAAACTAAACAAACAAATTAGAGGACAAATAAAGTTTACTAAAGCCAAATTTGAGTTAATTTTTTTTTCCCAGACCAAGGATACCCACAAGGTATTCTTAAGCTGTGTCCTCAACTTCAAGGCATTACAACATTGTGTACGGAGGTCAATGTGAATGGAGCCACCTGTCGCTCATTCTCTCAGCATAGAAGATGAAATAGGCAAGGTATTTCATTTAGATGCTTTACTGCACAGACAACACATCACGATGAATAGCTGCATCATAAAATATAAACAAACTGAATAACAGATAGACCTTACACACATACATGTTCACACATTAACAGCTAACTACAAAATGGCAGTCAGGCTTGCACATTCTCAGTATTTATACACTTGTGCAAGCCCATGGATAGCTTCTTAAAGGTACATATAGATCCACCGATCTACATCCTCCCTCTAAAAAAAGATTGCCCTTAATAAAAGACATTGCAGTTAGATATGCAGTAATATAGACACAAGAAAATAAACACAACAGTTATGTTCAAGTCACTGTGTATCTGTAACATGGTCTGGAAATACTACTGGATCTACTTACCTAACAATCAGAACTAGGTTTAGCAATGGGGACAGTCTTCTGTGAACAACTCGTATCAAGAACTTCGGGATTCATCACAGGAATGGGAATACTCTCTGGAACTTCTTCTGGTACTGGAACACTGGATAACTCACTCTGAGACAAAGAGTCTTTCTCACAGGCTAGATGCTGCACTATAGGCTCAGATACTGGTATTTGATGTTTCCAATTCCACCTAAATTCTGCTCCTTGTGATTCCACAAAGTATGATCTGGGCTCTAGGCAAATACTCTTCACGAGTCCAATCTGATCATAACCTCTGGACTTTTGTATCCTTACTACTTCTCCCTCTTGTAACGGATTGAGGGGTTTGCTGGTCTTATCATAATAGGATTGTGGGATAAATGCTTCTTCAAAAGATTGGCTTTCACTGACCTGTTGTTCTTGACACATGGAGCCAACAATTGACTAGTGATTGGTAAAGTGGTTCTGGTTTGTCTCGACAGACGTCTCTGAGCAGGTGAACCAAGATGTTTATCTTGTGATCTTGTGCAATAGTCATAAGATTGAGAAGATTCAGAAAAACATCACTGTTGTCTCTTTTTGACTTCTCTAGTAACTGTTTTGCACTCTTAACTGCACATTCTGCCAAACCATTCGACTGAGGATACTCTGTGCTACTCATGACATAAGTAAAGTCTCACTCTTTGGTAAATCTTTTGAACTGTTGGCTTGTAAACTGTGTGCCATTGGCAGAAATAAGTTTGTGTGGATTTGTCCATGGAGCTCCACAAATCTGGTTCAGCTGAAGCGGTTCTTTCTGTTGATGTGACTTAGTACTGCTACACATAGAACAAGAAGATAACACTCCTTCAATATCTTGTGACATAGAAGGCCAAAATACTAGTCCTCTTTTCCTTCTTTTTGTGGAGTCTGGTCCTGGGTGACCTCGATGCAAAATGGTGATGTACTCTTGCTGCAAAGACTTTGGAACAATAACTTTAGGACCTTTCAAAATGATACCATTGTCAAACAAAATCTCATCTCTGCATGAAAAATAAGGCTGCAATTCTTGAGGTAAACTAGAGTGCTTTGACGGTCATCCATGTTTGATAATGTGGAAGAAAAATTTCACACTTCCATGACTTCAAAATCAAGACATTCATTTTCATGCTGTTCAGTGGTTATTCTGGGTGATCTGGATAATGTATTAGCTAGATAAAGAAATTTGCCTTTTTTGTAGACAAGATTGAAATTATACTTTTGCAAATTCAGCATCATGCTTTGCAGTCTGTCTGGAAATATGTGAATAGGCTTTCTCAAAATAGTGACTAAAGGTTGGTGGCCTGTTTCGATCTAGATAGGTCTACCATACACATAATCATGTAACTTGGAACATGCAAATACAATAGCCAAAAGCTCTTTTTCTATCTGGGCATACTGCATTTCAGTTGGGTAAGAGATCTGGATGCATAGAAAATAGGTTGATCCTTTTGTAGAATGACTGCACCAAGACTATATTTCGAAGGATCACATGAAAGAGTAACCAGCTTGTGAACATTATAATATTTGAGAGTTGGTGGATGGCAATTCTCTGTTTCAGGACATCAAATCCTCTCTTGTGCTGTTCTAACCATGACCAAGATACATCTCTGCATTTCAACTCTCTTAGCGGTGCTACTGTTTGACTCAAGTCTGGAATAAACTTGCCTAGATAGCTGACCATGCCAAGAAAATTTTGCAGGGCTTGAACATTGTCTGATGCTGGCATCGCAAGAATGGCTGTTTGTTTAGAATTGTCTGGTTGTAAGCCTGAACTGGTGAATAAATGACCAACATAAGTGACTTTTGGTAGCCCGAATTTGCATTTCTGAAGATTCAACTTAAGATTCACTTGATGTGCTCTTTCCAGAACTTTTCTGAGGTCTGTGCTCTTTCCAGAACTTTTCTGAGGTTTCTGTCATGCTCAGCTTCACCATTACCTTCTACTAGAGTTTTGTTTACTATGGTGGCACAAGGATACCCTGAAATAATTTGCTCCATTGCATGCTGAAAGATTTCACTAGCTGAATTTATCCCAAATGGCATTTTCAAAAATGTGTACCTGCAAAACGGAGTACTGAAAGTAGTGAGCAATGAGGATTTCTTGTCAAGCAGAATCTGCCAAAATGAACTCTTTGCATCCAAGACAGAAAAAACAGTGGCCTTTGGCATAACAGAAGCAACTTCTTTGACTGTGTGCATTGGATGATGAGTTTTTTTAGTGCCTTGTTCAAATGTTGTTCATCTATACATATTCGGATCTCATCTGACCTTTTCTAATGTGCTACCACCATGGAAGATACCCACTCAGTCAGTTCTTTAACTAAACAAATAACACCTTATTGCACAATTTTGTCTTCCTTAGCCTTGACATTGTCCTGCATGGCTACTGGAACTCTACAAGCTGGCATGATAACTGGACTGATATCTGGGTCTAACCTCATGGAGTACACAACTGGGAGGTTACCTAGTTTGTCTTCAAAGAGATCAGCATAGGAAGAAAAAATAGACTGGGTGAAATTAGAACTGTGGTCTTTTAAGCTAACATCATGGATTTCCTTAGTAAATGAAAGCAGTCCCATTTTCAAAGTGTCTCTGAGCTCTAATCATGACTGAATTTAAAATAACAAGTCATAGCATCTCCCAGCAGTGACATGAAAGCATTACTGAGTCTTCAGTTTGAAATTCTTCACCACCATTGACAACAAGCTTTGCACACTTTGTTAAATCAAGCCTTTCACCATGACATATTCTGGCAAATATATCTGCTGACATAACATTGCACTTACAGCCTATGTCAACTTTGAGCTCTGTGGGTTTGCCATTTATCCATACAGTATAAAAATGTCATTCTTGGCCCATAAGTCCACTGCATTCACTGTTTCACTAAGCACTGAAACACCATCAACCTGAAAAGTATGGTCACAGCTCCCTAATTGATTAACTCATTTCTTAAAATGTTCTCTTTTAATAAAAGAGTGTGCACCCTTTGATTTACAAAATCTTTTGAAGTGATTCGATTTATTACATTTGTGGCATTGTTGACCAAAAGCTAAGCACTTTTCCTTTTTAAAGTCATGGCTTCCACCACTATTACGACAGTTAGCAATGAAACTAGGTGTTGGCCCTTGCTTTGAGTTTGCTGACTCACTCTTATGCTTCACTGAGACTGTACTGTGTCTAGAATGTACTGGAAAGCTCTGGGGTTTTACCAGTGAGTGCTGCAGGGGCTACAGTTGCTGCTATGTGCTTGGGCCTGTTTCTTTTAACTATGTGTTGCATGCTATCAATGTAAGCTGTAGAAGTTATTGGAAACATGCATGTCTCATTAATAAGCATATTTTATGTGCTTTTCTGTGAGCTCGTATATCTGACAAATCTCAGTGGTCTTATTAAAAGTTAAATCACTATCATGAAGCAAAATCTTTCTCACAGGATCATCTTAAATAACACATACAAGTCTGTCCTTAATCAACTCACCCTTTAGATCACCAAATCGACACACTTTAGCTTTATTTCACAGGACAGTTATATACGCTGCAATAGTTTCACCAGGCTTTTGATCTCTTGTGTAAAATAAGTGCCTTTCCATTGTAATGTTTGTTTGGGGGGTTACACATTTCTCTAAATTTACATTTTAAACACTTAGGGTCCTCCCTTGACTCAGCCTGTACAACAATATGATAGTTTTCCCCTCTCCTGCAAAGATAGCTGGTGCATGCACAAATGAACGCTCCCCTTTATATGGCTTCTGACCCAACTAAATTAAGCAGAATAAAGACCTTTGTACAGTCATCTTTATCAGAAAATGTAGTCTGTATGAAAATGTTGTACTCCTGCTCAAACACTTTCCAGTTCTCTGCAATATTAGCATCAAACACTAATGGACCTAGTTTTCAAAATCCATCTGCGATGCCATCAAAGTATGTACAAACACACTGAAAATATGGCCCTTGTACTCATATGCAAACAAATTTCTCTCAGCAGTTTGCAGTAACATTGAAATGCACAGTACACTCTTTGAAACACTTCACTTTGTGAAATATGCCCTGAAATGTCTGTATTTTATGAAATAACTGTACTGTAATAATGTACAAACATGCGAATACTTCATATACTTCTTGTAACTTGGATAGCCTTATTTAATGCAAAAAAAATATGCTGAGTGAAAATGCAGTTGTTTCTCTTTATTTTATTTGTTTTATGCAATTCAGACTTTATTTCAAACCTTTTCCTTAGTAATTCAAATAATTTCAGCAATATCAGACATTTCAATTCATTTTAATATTGTTTAGAGCATATAGCACACTTCATTTTATATTTTGCCAATGAGAACGTATTTGGCCAAGTTTTAACATTTGAAATTCGTTTCTGACCTGTTTTGAGAATTGTGTCTTTATCTGGTTGATCCACTCTTGTATATTCCTCCAAAGGTAGCCAGATGCTTCTCTAATTCGAGTTGGAAAAACTGAAGCTCTTTCTGGCCATTTGTCATTTAACCATGCTTCTTTTGGCACCACATCCCATTCTGACACCATGTCGCTCATTCTCTAGCCATGGAAGATGAAGTAGGCAAGGTATTTCATTTAGATGCTTTATTACACAGAAAACACATCAGTAAGGATAACAGCTCTATAAAATAGAAACAAACTGAATAACTGATAGACCTCACACACATACATGTTCACATCTAACAGCTAACTACAAAATGGCAGTCAGGCTCATACGTGCTCAGTATTTATACACTTATGCAAGTCCATGGATATCTTCTTAAAGGTACATACACACACACACAATGATCTACACCACCTACACTGAGCCAGAAGATATAGTAAACCTACTGGCCAATAAATTCAGCTCCAATTTTACCACTCCCCCCCCTCAAACTTCCCTTCAGGAAATATAACTCACCCTGCTATCACTAGGGAAGAGGCCCCTAATGCTCTCTCTAAGGCCAAAATCACTGCATTATTAGGCCCAGACAATACCCCAGGATGTCTTCTAAATAGCACAAAACATGACATATCAGGCTGTCTGGAATTGCTGTTTAACTGTAGCTTCTAGACAGGCTTTGTGCTTCATTAATGGAGAAAAGTGACAGTCATCCCTCTGCACAAAGGTGGGCCATCTACAGACCCTGGAAACTACAGACCCATAAGTCTTACTAGTCTTATATGTAAAGCCATGGAAAGAATTATCATGGAAATGATCAACAGTGATATAATAAACCTCCAGACACTGGACCCAGCCCAGTTTTGTTTCATCAATGGCAGATCATGCCAACTCAACCTGGTGGACTTTTTTGAGAAGGTTACCAAAGCAATGGATGAGGGTAAAATCATTCACACTGCCTACCTTGACTTGGTCAAGGCATTTGATACAATACCCCACTCAGGCATTGTTGACAAACTCAAAAGGTTAGGTACAAACCTGTATGTCACCCAGTAGATAGCCAAATGTGTCATAGACAGTAAGAATTGAGGATTCCACCTCTACAAGGAGGTCAGTCACAAGTGGAGTTCCTCAAAGATTGTGCTGTGGACTGCTTCTTTTTGGCATTTCCTTCTCTGAAGTCAAGGCCAATGTCAATGGTCTCTGGCTGACTAAATTTGCAAATGATTGCAAATTAGGAGCTGTCATTGAATCCCACACTGACACAAATATTCTTCAGGAAGGGCTGACACAGACTAACAATTGGTGTCAAAGTCATGGACTAAAACTAAATGCCAAACATGCATAATAGTATCCTTCATCCAACCCTGATAACTAGCATATTGGCAACACATCCCTTAGAGCTGACCAAATAGTCAGGGACTTAGGGACACACATAGACAGTAATCTAGCCTTTGACCATCATGTGTCTGCACAGGTGAGGAAATCATTATATGTTGTGCAATTTCTAAACAAAGGTATGACATCTAAGTCCAATAAGTTATTGTTCCACTGTATTCAGCATTCATCAGACCTGTCATTGAGTATAATGCCTCCTTTGGTATGTACTTAATCAGGCGTATCCAACAACTGGAATGTCCATAGATGTTCCTCACTAAAAGAATACAGGGCATAAGTAAAATTTTCTATGCAGACCGCATCAAGGCCCTATCCCCATATTCTGTCTCCAACAGGCTTTTGAGGGGAGATCTATGTCTGGCATACAGAGCATTGTCAGGCCCCACTCTGATGGACCTCCTGCATATCCACAAAACAAACAACACCAGAATTACCTGTTCTAAAGACTTAAACCTTGCCTGTGGTATAAATAGGACATGCTGGAGAGACAGGAATGTATCACAGAGATGACCCCATCAATTGAACAGGCTTCCCTTCCATATGAAGCAGAGTTCCTCCCTAACCCAATTCAAGTGCAACTTGGACAATTGGATGGGGAACAGGAAATTCAACCCTGGTTTGGCACCTATGTCTCTAATGGACACAGGCAACCTGTAAATGGTTCATCTCCAAGGCCCCTGCTTGTAAATGTTTCATCTCCCAAACCCCTGCTTACACTTATCAAGGGTATCAGAACTTGTCAGAGATTTGGGATGCATGGCTAGGCTTAAAAAGGCCCCTGTGGTCATTAGCCTAGTAAACACCTATGAATCTATGAACCTATATCTACCCACTTGGAATAAACATATTAATCATGAGACACATTTTTTTCTAAGAAACTAAGCAATTTGATCAATGCAAAGCTATTCCATATGATCCATGGATATTGTAAATTAAGTGATTGGGTACTTGTAGGAAATTTCCTGTGTGCTTTGTTCTCATGGCCAACTACCAGTGATCAGAGGTAATGTCTTTACTTTGTTTTTGAATGCATTTTTAATGTGGGTTACCCCAACAAATTTACAGTGCATCTTGTGTATATATCTAATGGAACCTTACATTCTTGAAGTGTGACACTTTTGCATTTCTACATAGGTAATTAGCAAACAACAACAACTAGTTATTTTCCTCCAGAAACAATCCAGCAATTGCATTTGTCTGTGTACATCACAGATGTTTGTCTCTTATAAAATAACTAAACTGAAATCAAATCAAGTAAACAAATACATAGACCATGCCAAAAAATAATGGTGCCAGTAAAGGCTTCAAGTCAAGAAAAATTTTTAACATTGCTCGTATAAAATTGCACTGTTGATAGTATTACAGAGTTTGGTTAAGATGAATTTCTTAAAGGATATGAAGTCTGGAACTCAAATGTCTTTAATTAATTAGTGATTGCAATCCTTAATGATTTACCAGAAAATCACAACTTTTAATAGGAACAAACTGAAAATATGAGACTAACTCAAGAATGGTTGTTGAAATCAGAAAAAATTAACAGGTACTTCAATTGTCATGCATATCTACCCCTGCCCATACTTATAGTTATCTACGATTAAAGAAAAAAACTATTAATCATCTAGGAAGAGGCAAAGGCACTTACTCATCTGTATTATTAGCTTAATTTGACTACTGTTAGAATACATTTATGTCTTTTGTTGGTATTCTGAATTAAAGCAGCATATGTTGGAACAAATTAAAGAAAGTCTACCAAATGTACTATGTCATGCAAAAACATGGGCCATGATGTGACATTAATATACCTTAATTTATACAGCATAAGTTGCACATATTATAGTAACATTTAAGAGAGGAAAATATGCCTGTGATATTATGCATAAAGAGACACTGAGAATAATACTAGGGCTTGAATTAAGCATGAGCTAGAATGCACAAAAAGGGAGAACTCATATTTCTTACAACAATCTTTAAAGGTTCCAAGAGAATGAAATGTTTGTTACAAATTATTCCAAGTGTGATTAGATATGCTGAAGTTGTGTGCGCCTTTAAAGTTGTATTAGAAACTGAGTCTGAACAAATTGTTATTAGATAATTATCTTTGAGTCTGTGTTTCATGTTAGCCTTTAGCCTGAATACAAGTCATTAGCCTATATGAACATATTCATGGAATTTCTTTGTGAAATCAAGATGAGACGAGTTTGGAGATAATATCTATATCTATTCCTTTAACATCTTAGGAAATTACAATCTAGTAGTTGACTGCAGTATAACTCATTAAAGAAAAATGATTGAGCTAATTTGTTCTGTGGAGCCCATCATTCACTTTCCATGAATTCCTTAAATGCACTTGCTGCTTATTCTGTTAACTCATTTGATGAAGAAAGAAACTAAGTAGAAACAATGCGAATAATTCCATTTATCCTTATCTGCAAATTACTAAGTTATAAAGGATAATAAAAGTTTAAACTTATCCTTAGTTTCTACCTATGTTTGATGGAAAGCAACATAATTGTAGGGTAAACAATCCACTTATGCTGTGCTGACCAGCTCATAAGATGGCCAAAACATGGATGTCCATAGCTAGTGGGGTTTGGTTTTGTTGGCCTGAATATATCCACAAAACTTAAAAAGAAATGGTAAAAAGTCATGGACATTCATAAGCCATATAGCTGAAACACTTGATGTCCTTAAGGGCCACTTGTATATATCCCATGATCCTCTACTACAGGAGGTATCACACAGTGAAAACTGTAGTTTGGCTAGTTTTTGATTGTGGCTTTCCTGCAAATGCTCACCAAGACTCTGCCACAACTAGCACTGAAGGAAAGGTATGTTTGATTTTGCTTTCCTGTATTTTGTATTACTTTATTGACTTCTTCAGTTTTGTATACTGTGATGTATTTCCTTTACAGCGTGTTTTACTTGTATTTTGCTTTTAATTGCATTTTAAAATTTGGAAAGAGACCCCCAGCTGTGTCTTTTGTGAGTCACACAGAAATTGTTTAAAACATTTTTTGCCCCCCCCCCACACTGTTGGTGTTGTGTTCTTAAACACGGCTGCCTTTCTAGTTGCCTGCCCTTTATGTTAATTTGATCACTTGTCTCCTTTCCTCTCCCCTTTCACTGGCTGCTGTGAGTAAGCAAAAAATTATCATTTTGTGAAGTCAGTCCCCTTAAACCATTTACATTTATTGGTCATTTCACAGTATTGCATAGAACTAGAATGCAAAAGTGCCCACCCTCTTTCAATCTATCCTGCTTTTTTAAAATTAATGACTCTCCATTTTTCATATCTGACTGCTTAGTGTGCATTGCAGTGCTTAGGATTATTATTTTTATCTTACCTTTAAACATCTGACCACCAGTTATTGGAGAGCCCACATTCTACCTCTCAGAAGTCATCTTGGGATTAGTGCTTATGTCTTCTGGTGAGAGAAGGAGCACAGGGATAATAGTTCCTGGAGATTGCTGATTGCCAGAAAGCCTAATAACTGTTTCATAGGTGACAGCTTGAAATGTGTGCTTATATTCTAGTAAACAAAGATAATGCACCCGATAGCCATCAAGGAAAACTACTTTTTTTCGTTTGTGCTTATATTCTACTCCTGGTGACAGATGGATAGCAGAATGCATTGATTTCTGACTGTTTCTGCTTGGGCAGTGAGTGTCTGTGCTTGACGTTCCTGATTGGTCAGGTTGCTGTTCAAGGTATATACCAGGAAAGGCCTAAAACAAGCTCAGAGACCTGTGCATCATCTGGGAAAAGACTGTGGGTCACCAAACAGGCTGTGCCCTGCTTGTCATCTTTGGATTGGTGCTAATGTTTTGCTTTTGGTGATAGAGGAAACAAAGGAGCATTGTATCGCAGCAGAGTGAAACTGTGGTGAGACCGTCACTAGTAGTTGCCAGGCAGTAGCCATTCATGTGACTCACCTCTTTTCATCATTCTTGACAAGCTAATTCTTTGTTCTCAGTAAGTACTACATGATTTGTTTCTAACTTCAGAATATTTGCCTGAATTCTTCATCCTTAAATTTTCATGGTCTATATATTAGTTTTCCTTAAAGTATTTGGCAGTGCCCTGTACAGACACAGACACCTTGAGCGACATTTTTCCTGTAAAAGCACGACTGAAAAATCACCGATACCTAGCTGCACACAGGACAACTGGTTTGCAGTGACAAGCACTGTCCTCAGAGTTGCAAACTAAATACTTATGACACTGGTTTATATTTTTGCTCCAGCTGTCTAATCAATAAAAAAGGTCTAATGCCATGATTATGAACTTTGCCACAATCTCTGTTACCAGTTTAGTGGAAATGGGCATCATGAAGCAATGTAGAAATTGCCCCATGTTTACTGACAACCAGATAATCCTCAAACAATCTGATATGGTCTTTGAGTGATGTATTTATGCAATGTCACTGGAGGCAAAACTTTCACATAAAGTTACTCCTAATGTCAATAAGGTTGTCAGTAGTACACACGCTGCACCTATCACACACAATTCAAATCAGACATACAGACCCACATATGCTGAGGCACTTAAATGTAACCTTCCTAAACCCGAAAGACCTCCTTGACAAAGTACACATAACAAATGCCCTCAGCAGCCCCAAATGCACTCTTTCAAAACAACACAAACATCAACACATAGAGCCACATCTCATGCAGCCTGTACCCCATAAGGCAAGCCACAACACAATCCAACATTCTGGTCATTGGAGAGTCCATCATGAGAAAGGCTGAGTGAGGAGAAAGTCACAGTCAGTTGTTTAACAGGGTCTAGGATCCACACATTATGCATGCACTCAGGTAAGTGGATCACAAGTACCAGTCTGACTCATAGTCCATGTGGGAGTAAATGACTTGAGACGTACTTCCCTAGACTATATGAAGAGACACATCATGGAACTCTTGGGATATGTGTCTCAAGCCGGTATCAGCTTAGCACTGATCAGCATTTTACCTTCTCCAGGGATGATGCCACAATACGAACAAAGGATGACTGACTTTAATAATTGGCTTAGATTCTGGTGACATTCTAAGGGTATGTAATATTTGTCAGCATGGGAGGAGATGGCCAACAGACCATACTGCATTGCCAGGGATGGTCTGCATTTCTCCCTTCTAGGCTTTCGGATATCAGCTAAAACATTTTTAGGCAATGCCAAACTGAAAGTACTTCCAACATAGCAAATCAAAAGCAAGAAAATCTAAAGGTGTTAGTGCTCAATGCTAGGAGTCTAAACAAAAAGCTCCACTACCCAGAAGCTGTCTTCACACTAGTGAATGCTAACATCTGTTATGTAAGAGACATGGTTTAAAGCCATGGACAGTGCACCAATAGTGCAAGGTTATAATGCCTTCCACACATTTAGACCAGCTACTATACAAACAGGGACTATAGGTGGAGGTGTCTTGATTTACATCAAAAATAAATATAACTCAAGGCTGGTCAAACAGGACAATGCACTTGAGCTGCTCCATGTTCAAATCACGATAGTCAAAATCTAATATCACTAACTTGCAAGCTAAAGGTCCCCTCTATGACCCAGGAAACCCATGCCATGTATTTAAATGTATTTGAAATACTCACCATCCAACCCAATACTCATATTCATGGGCAACTTTAACTACCCCGCTATTAACTGGGAATCCTATTTGACACCAAACATACAGGCACAGAGATTCCTGGATTTTGTAAACACAAACTCCCTGGACCAGATAGTCGATACACCAACCAGGGGTGCAACCATACTGGATCTGGTCCTCACTAATATGGGAGAGTGCTGCACATCCCCTACTGTAATGTCTTCCCTGATAATGTCAGACCACAAATAGGATTCTCAGTTAATAGTGGGGTAATTAAAGTCACCCATGAATATGGTATTGGGTTGGATGATTAGTGTTTCTGATAAGTTTAAATACATGGTATGGATTTCCTAGCTCATAGGGGGGACCTATAGCTTGCAAGGAAGTGGTATTGGATTTTGACTATGGTGATTTGAACATGGAGCAGCTCAAGTGCATTGCCCAGTTTCACCAGCCTTGAAGTATATTTATTTTTGATGTAAATAGAGACACTTCCATCTGTAGTCCCTGCCTGTGAAGTAGCTGGCCTAAATGTGTGGAAGGCATTATAACCTTGCACTGCTGGTGTGCTCTCTATGACTTTAAACCATGTCTCTGAGACCGCACAGACATCAGCATTCTCTAGGGTAAAGAGAGCTTCTAGGGAGTGGAGTTTTTTGTTTAGACTCCTAACATTGAGCAGTAATACCATCAGATTTTCTTGTTTTTGATTTGCAATGTCAGAAGTACTTTCAGTTTGTCATTGCCTAAACAAGGCATTATGGAGGAAGACAGTGCTTTAGCTAATATTCAAAAGCCTAGAGGGGAGAGGTGCAGACCATCCCTGGCAAATAAGTGTGGTCTGTTGCCCATCTTCTTCCATGCTGATAAATATTGCACCCCTTAGAATGACACCAGAAACTAAGCCAATTATTAAAGTCAATTGTTCGTATTGTGGCATCATCCTTGGAGATGATATTAATGATGAGGCACATTTTTTCTAAGAATCTGACCAATGTGATCAATGCAACGTTATTTCCATGTTATCCCTGGATACTCCCATTTAAGTGATAGGGTACTTGTAGGATATTTCATGTGTTGCTTCATTCTCAAGGCCAATTACCTGTGATCAGAGGTAACTTCTTTACTTTGTTTTTGAATGCAGTTATAATGTGGGCAACCTCGACAAATTTACAGTGCATCCTGTGTATATATCTAATGGAACTTACATTTTTGAAGTGCGACACTTTTGCATTTCTTCATAGCTTTGATTATTCTATAAAATTCATTGCAATGACATACCAGCTTTGCTAATTTCTTCATTTACTTTCAGTGGGCAAATTACTAGACACCCTTCTGTGTTATCCAATCTGTCAAGAATATACAAGTGCCTTCTTTTGCATTAATGTCTTTCTCTATCTATCTCATATGTTTATTTTAAGCCTAGCCAATTGTCCCATGTGGTGCTTAAAATTAACCTCTCCCATTAGAGTTTAGGTTCACCTAACCCTTTCCAAGCTCTATATTTATATATAGCTATAGTGATAATTACTACATCAGAACATAGATATCTGGAGGAGACCCATGCCTTGGGATAAAGCATTTAAGAGCTGCCTCTGTCTATTAGTAGTACAGGGGTAGTCCTGGAGTAAATTTCATGTTTCCAATTCACTGATTCAAGTAATGGTTGAATGTGGTCAGGGATGATCTTTGTTTTAACATAGATAGGGAGTCTCTTCCAGAGCACTGATATCCTCTGTGAGATATACCTGTGTCCCAAACAATTCAGTTAATGTTACAAAAGATGTTTATGCCCCTGGATCAAGTATTTCTGATACCATTTGGCTTGTTGCTGGGAAATAAGTCCATCAGTAATGGGTCAAATGATGCCTTGTATGCAAGACACAGGTCACCTCTTAGCACTCTGTAGCAGACCGACTATAGTGATAGGGTTTTGAAGTGATCCATGTTGGACATATTGTTTAGGCCTTGTATCTTTTTCATGTGGTATCTCTGTGGGTGTTGAGGTTTCTGCATGCACCTGGACAGATACATGACAAAAGAGGCATTACTCAAAATGATTGGCCTAATGAGGGCTGACTAAAGGGAGATAACATCCCTGCATCTGGAAGCAATTCCCTTGTTTATGGTCTGTTTATGAGCTGAAAAATATGAAAGAACTCTGTTACCACAGTGGACTCATTTTGGTCAAAAGTTAGGTCACTGACCACATAAGATCCCAAATCCCAAAATACTGGGTCAACTCTTAGCAATGTGTTGCCAATGTGGTAGCTCCGGGTTCCTATTACCTAATCAAACTTCCAGAAGGTCAAACACCAGAAGTTCGAACCTGGAAGTTCAAAAGGTAAAAATGTCGAAGCCATGGAAGTCCGCTTCGACATTTTATCCATTGTGGTGCGAAAGTTACGGAACGGGTTAAGGTAAGTGTGCGATTGTGATGGACGTTGGGGTTAGGGTGTGGGTAAGGTAAGTCTGCGATAGTGACGGACTTTAGGATTAGAGTGCGGGTAAGATAAGTGTGCGATAGTGACGGACTTTAGGGTTACGGTGCGGATAAGGTAAGTGTGTGATAGTGATGGACTTTAGGGGTAGGGTTTGGGCTAAGGTTAGTGCATAGGTAGTTGTGTATGTAAGGTGTAGTATACGTTTATAAGGTTTTTGGTGTGCTTGTGTTGTGTGTGTGTTTTTCGGAACAGCAAATTTTTTCCCTGGTAAAAAATTAATTGTTCTGATGTTTTGATGTTATCACATTTCAATCTTCCAACTTCGAACATCTGGTGTTCAACCTTCTGGAAGTTCGATAATGTAATAGGAACCCGGTAGCTCCCTGGAGAAGCAAGCTTTCCAAAGGAGATGGTAATGTATTTTTTGGCTTTTAGCTTAAGTCTGGTGCTAGTTGTTTGTTGCAAGCCTTCCTACAGAATGTCTTAAGTCCTTTGGGATTATGATCACTACTCCAAGCTTGTAACCATTTGCAAACTTAGTTAGCCAGAGCACTTTGGTGTTGGCTTTTATTTCCTGATAAGTAGATGCTGAACATAAGTGGCCCCAGTACCTAACCCTGGGGGACTCCATTGGTGACTGATCTTTTAGTGGAGATAGTGTCCCCTGTTTTGATCTCCTGTATTCCATCTCTGAGCCAGTTGGTAATCCAACAAGCAATGAAGGGGTTTATTACTACTGAATCAAGCTTTCCTGCTATGTCTCAGGGGAAGGCTGTGTCAAAAGCCTTGTCCAGGTTGAGGAAGGAAATGTGTACCATTTTGTCTTTGTCCATTCCTTTGGTGACCTATTCAAAGAAGTCCACCAGGTTGAGTAAGGCTGGCCTGCTTTAGATGAATCCAAATTGAAGTGGATCTAGTGCTTGGATCTTCTCTATGTTCTTATTGATTAATTCCATGATAATTCTTTCCATAACTTTGCATATGAGGCTGGTCAGACTTATGTGTCTGTAATTGTCACGGTTTGTGGAAGATCTTCCCTTTATGCATGGGAATATCTGTTACCGGTCTCCATTCACTTGGTGCAAAACCCATATGGAGTCCAGGGTTGGACAGTGTTCTTAGGACTGCAGCTATATCATACTTCATGCTATTCAAGATTCACCCCGGGATATTGTAGGACCCATTGACACTGTATTGTTTTGCTTTTGATGGTGCTTTTATCACTTTGTCTTTTGTGGTTGCTGGTAGCAAGTCTGTTTAAAATATTTCATGCATGCTAGATGGAGGGGGTGTGAGAGGAGTGAAACTGGAGCTGAAGTTATCAGCAGTAGGTTAACTATATCATCAAGTTAAGTGCAATCAGCTAAGTGCATTGCTTTGTTATGCTCCTGAGATTATGAACATAACTAAAATAGGCATTATGATTGTCTTTTGTTTAGGGAGATAGTTTGTCTTGAACTTGGCTTTGGTAGATTTAATTTAGCACCTGAGTTGCTTGTTTAATTTAATGACAAGTCCTGTATCATCCTGTGTATTGCTCTTTCATTTATTGTAAAGCTTGTTGATATTAAAGTTTCACCATGAGGGTTTGTTTTGTGGTATGCTCTCCTCTTGTTTCTACCAGATACACACATCTATACAGCTGTTTACAGGCTAGTATAGCCTGTATGTTTTCACATATTCATTTGTGTTAACTGAGTATGGTGGGAAGCTGAAGCTCAACAATGTATCACTTAGAAGGCATTTTGTCTTGGACAACTCTTTAAAGGCATCAGGAGTAGACGTGGTCCCTACTTTCAGTTTTATTTCAAAGGAGATTATGGAGATGATGATACACAAGGGATGGTGCAAAATTCCCCCATATTAGTAAAGACAAGGTCTAAGATAACTTTCCCTTAGTGGGTACTCTGACTTGTTGTTCCAGGTCACTTATATTGACAAAGTCCAGGAATCAGTGTACTACTGATGGTATAGATTTACCAGGCCATAACAGGATAGTTTAGATCACTCATGAAAAGGGTATTGGGTTTAACATTGAATGACCCTAAGTTTTTGTGATAGGCATTGTGACTTTCTTGGGTCATAGAGGCAGTTCTGTAGCTAGCTAATAGGGACTTTTCTGATGGCTATTTGGTCATGAGGAAGCTCTAGTACATCATGCTGCTTAACCTGCCTTGACATGAGTCTCTTCTGAATGAATATTAGGACACCTCCACCTTTGTTTCCCTCCTGAGCAGTGGCTGGTCTAAAAATGAGGAAGGCATTATAGTCCGGCACAGCCATAGTGCTCTCTGACATTTTAAACCATGTCTCAGTTACCACACAGCCACGTACTCCCTCCAGGGTGAGGAGGGCTTGTAGGGAGTGGAGTTACTTGTTTAGACTCATAGCACTGATCAGTAACCGTTTCATGTTTCCCTTAGCTTGTTTCAGTATATTGATAAATATAGTTGGTTGACTTTGTGAAAAAAGGAACTATGGAGGTTGATAATGTCTTTGTCAATATGCAAAAAACATACAGGGGCAGGTACAAGCCATCTCTGGCAAAGCAGTACATTTTGGATGTCTTTAAGGATTATGTGTAGTAGGTTGGTCTCAGTGAGTTGTGGTATGTGGTCTACTGCTAATTGTCATGATGTCTAATATGTCTATGTGTGAGATTATATCCTCCAATGCCATTATATATGTAAGTTTCTTACACACACTGTGCTATGCTGTTTGAGAAATAGATATTCCTCAGAAAGTGTGAGTCAATTCTTACATTATCTCAAGATACCTATCTCAATCAGGCTACAGAATTTGTGGGGAAGTACTGGTTCATGGTTTAAACAGGAATAACTTTGGGGGCTGTGGGGGACTATAACTGCTTTGAGTATGGTTGATGTTGGGATACATGTGTTTGTTTGACATGTGTCTACTTTCTTAGGCTTGGATGTACAGATAGCCAGAGCAGTCTTTTCTGCAGCTCAGGATGTGGTATATTTCACTCTGTGCAGGTTAGTGAGGCCTCAAGTTTAGATGTTGCTTAACATTCAAGCCAGTTTGGGGACTGACAGAGAAGTTGAGTGTTACTGAAAGATGCCAGTAGTTAAAAACAGTAATATATGTAGTTGTAGGAACTGACAGAGAAGGTAAATATTGCAAAGACTCCAATACTTGAAGAAGTTGAAGTGGATTATACTAAGGCAAGCAGGTGTACACACTGAGAAAGTGATGTATGAATCTTACACTAAAGGGGGACCTAAACAGACTCTTTAAAACTCCTTCCTGCTACACCAAAACAGAGTTAATCAGAAAGTCTTACACTGAAGAAAAAGATAAATAAGAACTTAAATAGTCTGAAACTTCTCCATGCCAAAGTAAAATAGACAACCAAGCAAAAGCAGAAATCTAAGAGTAAAGAAAATGCTAAAGGGAAGATACAACTTTTGTTGGTGGAAGACGATTATTTTTATAAGTTGCCTTTTTTTGTTGGATGAGTTAGGTGAAGAGAAAAACCTGCAGTGACAATCACAGGAGGAAAGACCACAGCCTTCCCTTCTTGTCAAAATACTGATGCTGATTTGGCTGAAAGCCATGTCAGTTTAAAGAAAGCTCATTGGAAGACAATGCTCAAAGTGTAGCTAAAAAACATACAGGTCCAACTTCTAAAAGACTTGTTCTCTGTATATGTTGCTTACTTCAGTGTAGACAGACTTACACAGGGGGGCAGATTTTAAAATACCCGCTCTCAATGTAAGTGGTCATTTACACTGAGATCAAGTCTGTTTGAACTGGGCCCATTGAACAAGTAGATGTAAACCAAGCACTTCACACTCACACACTGAGCTAGAAACAACCTTTTTCTACGAATATTTAATTAGTTATTAGTTCCAAGCCGTGTTAGAACATTTGTACTTAAACTACCACATAGGCAGATTTTGGGTGGTTATTTAAGAATGGATAAAATGTTAGCCAGAGTTTTAGCTAAATTCTAATGGTCTGGTATTATGAAGTATATAAAAATGCCTTGTGCTACTCACTCAAGAGTGCCAAAGGACTGCACATAATCCTGCATTTAAGAGCCCCTTTACACCCTTAACAATTTTAGATGTCACAGAGTGAAGAGCACTGTGTGTCTACTTGTGAAACTGAATAAGGGCTACCGATATACTATTCGCTATGCAACAACATTTCCTGAGGCAGTATCCCTACAAAGACCCAATGCAAGTCAATAATTAAAAATACTAGAACTGCTTTTCTCTGGGGTAGGAATTCCCTGAGAAATTCTTACTGATTAAGGCAGCCTATTAATGTCCAGAGTAGTACTTTGTCATTTTTCTGAAAATGAAACAGTTAAGGGCATCTGTGTACCAATGCATCCTCAAATGAATGGTCTATTTAAGCACTTTAATAAAATTTTAGAGTATGCTACAGAAAGTTGTAGAAGGGGATGAGAGAAACTGGGACCAGCTGCCTCCATGACCTTCTTCTGCTACATGAAAAGTACCCCAAGCCAAAGCTGGATTCATAACATTTTAATACTGTATTGTACACAACCCTAAGGTTTGCTAGTTATAGCAAAAGTAACATGGGAGGAGGAACTCACCATCTTTAAAAAACATGATAGATCATTTTTCAGACATGCAAGAGAGATTAAGAACTATAATTCGTATAGTAACAGAATGTATGGTGTGAGTATGAGACACACAAAGAAGAGTGTATAACAAAAATGCTCATCTCAAATTGCATAAACTTGAAGATAAAGTGCTTGTATTAGTACTCACAGCTGAAAATAAATTCCTTGGAAAGTGGAGATGAACTTTTAAAGTTGTAGAGAAAATAAGTGAAGTGAACTATAACATGAGACATTCAGGAAAAGAAAACCAGAACATTTACACCAAAGAAATGTTCTAAAATCATACACGAAACTGAATTTTTTGTACTAAGTAAATTTGCAGAAGAAAATATTTCCCACACTATCCCCTGAAGACAAAATAGGAATAACAGTGTCAAAGTTTGAGAAACATGAAGTAAAGGAATTTGTACTTATGATTAAAAGTATTTTCTCAGAGCTGCCTGGTAGAATCAGTAGAATCCAGCACAGCATTGAAACTGCCTGGTGAAAAAAATACATTTGAAGCCACACTGGTTACCAGAATACCAATGTCAAGTCATCAGGGAAGAGGTACAGAAATGTTAAAACTTCCAGGCCATAGAATTCCAAATGGGTTGAACAGTCCCACTGAACTGGTCCCAAAGCATGATGAGCCTATAATGTTGTGTCTACTTCAAGAGGTTATTTATGTCTAAACTTGATACCACTGCATAGTACCACTAAACAAGCCACATCAAATACGAAACAACACTGCATCAACCCCTAACCTAACCCTTAATCTAATCCTAAACCCTTCACAGGTTCATAGGTGTTTGCTAGGTTAATGACTGCAAGGACCTTATTAAGCGTAGCCATGCATCCCAAATCTCTGACGAGTTCTGGCACCCTTGAAAAGTGTAAGCAGGGGCTTGGGAGATGAAACATTTACAAGCAGGGGCCTAGGAGATGAACCATTTACAGGTTGCTTGTGTCCATTAGGGATTTCCTGTTTCTCTTATACCTGCACTCATGCACGCTCATATACACAAGAAAGCAAATACAAAACATTCAATACCACAATGTGGAATACATTGCTAATCAACAAACTCAGTGACGTACTTCAAAATATTCACAAACGTACTCTCCACAAAACCTATTCCCCTTTCCTAGCCCTTACTCTTACCCTAACCTGGGAACACTTGCGTACCCCCACTTCATGCACATATACCACTAAACCTACCAACTTACTTAACCCTTAAAATAAACCAAATGAACAAGCATACACTCTATCAATCACCTTACTTAGCGCTTACCCTAACCACCACACAGACACAGTTACGCCCAATGCAATCCCATTTTCCTTACTAACACATTTTCAAACTGACTTCATTTGAATGAAACATACTTACAACATTTGAATAATTCAACATACTTATCTATCTGAGCACATATATTCAACCAAATTCCCATTTGATACTCAAGTCTCAGGCCAATAAAGCCAAACCCACTAGCTATAGACATGCATATTTTGATCTTCTTATAACATCATTAGCGTAACTGGACGGTTTGGATATACTTTAGGAATACAGAGACTTTACACACAGCTGATGTCCATAATCATTAAGCTGTCTGCAAAATATCCCAACTAACATCCAAACCAAAAAGTAAAACAGTCACACGGACAAACCAGTTAGTAAAAACTACAAGAAAAACCTAGCCAAGCTATAGTTTTCACTGTGTGACATCTTAAACCTCCTGTAACAGAGGCCTGTGAGATATATGCAAATGACCCCTTAATGACATCAAGTGTTTCAGCTATATGGCTTCTGAATGTCCATGACTTTGTATGCACAATTCCTGCTGTCTTATATGACTCATCTGGCTTCTTCACTCAGCTGTATATAACTTTCTCTTAATTTCACACTCTCATTGCTGTTTAAACTGTTATCCCTGCCTACCTTACTTCTTTACGTAAAGCATATGTAGTTTAAGTCTAAGCATATTGTACGCAATTGTACTCATTTTTACACTATGTTGTTCATATTTTAATCTGGCATACTTATGTTATTCTTTTAACACATTTTACCCCTTTTCAGATGTTCTTTTAATAACTTTACTATTCTGCTTGATTTTGACTGCCAGCTGCATATTGAATTCATCATCATCATCATCATCATTATTATTTATTATTTTTTTTGTATTTACATTCATTGTAATTGTGCTGCATTCCAAACTGTAGAGTTTTTCTTCTGAGGCCTCCATTAAAAAATGGTTATGACAGTTAGACATTCTCATTCCAAACTTAAATAAATAGTCTTTATTTATGTATTCTCCACCATTCACACACCCAAACCAGAAGACACATCAGAAGATTCCATCTCTGCATAATTTTAAGAGCTTTTCCCATTTCCATGTGATTCTGATGTCTTATACCTTTTTCTATCAATGTATTCACAGCATGTCCACCTACTAACCATAACAGTGACCTGCAGCTCTCTCATTCCCTGAACCATCAGTATAGTCATAACATGCTCATTTAGTAAATGAAATGCTGACCCACAGGTGTCTCATTTACTGAATCATCAATTCAGTCACACTCTGCCCAACTAATAAATGGAATGCTAACATACAGCTGTCTCATTCCTTGAAAGATCAAAGAATCATCAAATATATCACAACATGCCCACCTGCAAAGTATAATGGTGCCATAGCTGTCAGTGCAATCACACCTTGTCCATCTGGTAAATGTAATGTTGGCATACATCTGTGTCATTCCTGAACCATCAAAGAAGTCACACCATAATATTCTTGACCTTATCCTAATTAATATAAACATACATATAGCATCTCTCTTGTTTTTCCATACCTGGTTAAATCTGACCATAAACTTGTAATCATAATCTTCTTTTCAGAATTTCTAACCCCACTGCAGTCAATAAGTTTGAATTTAAGGATCAGCAGTCCTGTCACCAGTATGACTACTGTTAATAAAAGGAGTTCTGTTGTTAGCTAGATAAATATCTTATCTGGCTGGTCTGTTACTAGATAGATAAGTGTCTGACCTAGCTGGTCTGTTACTAGATAGGTAAGTGTGTTGACCTGGCTGGTCTGTTACTAGATAGATAAGTGTCTTGACCTGGTCAAGTATAATGGGAAGTTGAAGAACAACCATCCTGGCTGTGCACCAGCTTAAAACAAACAATCTATAAAAGCTTCTTATCATATATCACATCTAATATTCCTCATATTAAAAATTGCATCAGGATTATCAGTGAGGACCTAAAAGTTGGTATCAGGGCTAGAAAGGAATCATGAAATTAAATAAGCTTCTGACGCCAAGGACAATTATATTTTCTTCTTTTATTACATCAGGAAACTAAGAAATAAAAAATATCAGTGTTCTGAAATCATCCAAAATGGGTACACTGAATTAGACCCAGTAGCCACAGTAAATGCACCATCAGACAAATTTACTGCAAACTTTATGCCTCTAACAATTATCTTAGTTCCTTAAATTCCTGAATTGTTTACACCTCCTAATATGATATCACAATGGAACATTATATGAAAGTGCTCGTTGAAATCAAAAATGTTACTTGCATGGGGCCTAATAATTTACCTGGATGCCTAATAAACAATTTGAAACATCTTTGTGGAGCCCTCCTCCTTGAATTTAGCTAAAGGTTTGTCCTCACAGTTTGGTGAACTGCAATGTTTGATTCCTTTCTCAAGGGCTGTCCTACCATAATCCTGAGAAACTGTATACCCATTAGCTTTTTAGTCTGATTTGCAAAGCCATGCAATGCATCACATCTGACCTCAAGAACTGTGATATCAAAAAACTAATCAGGAGAGACTCACATTAGTTTGACATCGTCAAAGGGACATCCTGCCCACTTAATTTAGTTAACTTCTTTGAAAAGGACAAACAGCCTTTACATAGTGGAATTAAATAGATTAAAGCATTCAACATTCTACCCCATGCTGGCATGGTTAATATGCTAGGTGCATTATAAGTAATTCACTACACTGTGACAGGGATACATAACAGGCTGAAAGATAGAATCCACACAGTTAAAGAGGCAGACGCCTCCTTGGAAAGTATGAAGGTAACTAGTGCTGTAGTCCAAGTCTCAGTACTGTGACCCCTCCGTTTCAGCATCTACATCTTTAATCTCCAGACTGGGAATCAGGAACTTTGGTTAACTAAGTTTGCAGGTAACTGCAAACTGGACACTACTGTCAAATCTCTCTTTGATACCCATTTATTACAGAAGGAGCTACTCATCATAAACTAGTGTACAGAAAATGGGCTAACATTAATTGTGAAAAGTATATTATTGCCATATTTAAGAAACAACTCTCTCCATTTATGTACAGAATAGTCAATACCACCTTCCAAAATAATAATGTAGTCATAGTCTTCGAACCTGGGTTGATAATTTCCTCTCTTTTGAACACCATGTAACAACAGTAGTCAGAAATTCCTTGTACTAATCACTAACTAATATATGAAGGCATATTACCTAGGTCAAAAGAAGTTATCATTCCATTGGCTAAAACCATAATTAGACCAATTATTGAGTATAATACCCACTGAGGTAGGATGTACATTTCTGGACAAAAAAAAAAAAACTGGAAAGGCCTAAGACATTCTTAATCACCTAGATTGCTGGCCTAAATTCCCTGAGCAACCAGGAAAGGCTGGAAGAATTGTCCCTTTACTCATTTTATTATTGTTTTTTTGTGGGGTTATCTACACCTTTCATCTTACAGTATTAGAAATCACATCCTACTTGATCTCTTTTGTCTTTGCAAGTCAAATTAAACTTGCATGAGAGGAAGTGTAAAAGCGACACACAACTGTCTTATTGCCTGAACAATCAATGGCGTCACAATATGAATGTCTAGAAAAATGAATGTAGTCACATAATGCTTATCTAGAAGCCAAAAATGACCGTCACAACATGCTTATCCAATAAAATCATTGCAATCACAACATGCCTATGTAGTAAGGGTAAATCTGACACACTATTAGTGCACATACAGTGTACTCAACTGTAATACTGATATAACAATTATCGCGGTCATAAACATACCCACCTGGTAAATGTAGTGTTGACATAACCATTAGTGCAGTTACAAATTGCACATCTGGTTAGTGTAATGCTGACATAACCATTAGTGCAGTTACAAATTGCACATCTGGTTAGTGTAATGCTGACATAACCATTAGTGCAGTTACAAATTAGACATCTAGTACATGTAATTCTGACATAACCATTAGTGTAGATACCACATGACTATCTGATAAGTGCAATGCTAGCATAATAATTACTGCAGTTGCAACATGCCAGTCTGGTAAGTATAACACTTACATAACCATTAGGGCATTTGCAAATTTCGCATCTGATAACTGTAACATAGCCACGAGTGCAGTTACAAATTCCACAGCTGGTAAGTATAATGCAGACATAACCATTATTATGGTTATAAATTGCACATTAGGTAAGGTACTGTTGAAATACCCATTAGTTCAGTTACAGCATGCACCTCTGGTAAGTATAATGCAGAGGCAACCATTAGTGCAACCATAGCAGGCCCATCTGGTAAGCGTAATACTGACATAACCATTAGTACATTCCCTATGTGCTGATCTGCTAAGATGTAAGGCTGAAATAACCATTAGTGCAGTTACAACTTGTGCATTAGAAAGTGGAATGCTGGCATAACTATTAGTTCAGTTATAAACTGCAGACTGTTTAACTGCAATGCTGACATAGACATTAGTGAAGTTACAACATGCCCATCTGGTGAATGTAATGCTGTTATAACTGTTGTGCAGTTAATACATATTCATCTAGTAAGTGTAATGCTGACATAACAATTAATGCAGTTACAAATTGCACATATGGTAAATGTAATGCTGACATAACCATTAGTGCAGTTACAAATTGCACATCTGGTAAACGTAATGCTGACATAACAATTAATGCAGTTACAAACTGAACATCTTGTAAGTGTAATGCTGACATAACCATTAGTGCAGTTAGAAATTGCACATCAGATAAGTATAATGCTGAAATAACCACTGGTCCAGTTTTAGCATGCCCATGTAGTAAGGGTAATGCTGTGATAACCACTAATTCAATCAGAATAGTCCCATCTAGTAAATGTAATGCTTACATAATAATTAATAAATTTAGAACATGCCCATCTGGTAAGTGTTAAAACAGTACAAATATTAGAGCAGTAACTCCAAGCTCATCTGCCAATTGTAATGCTATCATAACAATTAGTATAGCTATAAATTGCCATCCGGAAAGTGTAATGCTGACATAATGCTGACATAACCATTACAGCAGTTACAACATACCCATCTGGTAAGTGTAATGCTGACAAAACCATTAGAAATAGCAAACTCTGGAGAACGGCCAAGGGAAATCATTCCCTGCATTAAATCGTCCATTTGCCGTTTTTTGCTTTCAATATTAGAAGATCAATGTTTAGGTGTTCGATCACCTAAACATTCGGTCTTCTAATATAGACCCAAGTGTAACCATTAGCATAGTAAAAAATTGTCCATGTGGTAACTGTAATGCTGACATAATCAGCAGTGCAGTTACAGCATGCCCATTTGGTGTGTGTAATGCTGAAATAACCATTTCTGCAGTTACAAACTGCACACCTGGTTAGTGTAATACTGACATAAACATTATTGAACTTACAAATTGCCTATCTTGAAAGTGGAAAGCTGATATAAATATTAGTGAAGTTTCAAAATGTCCAACAGGTGTGTGTAATCCCAACTTAACCATTATTACAGTTACAAATTGCATACCTGTTAAGTGTAATGCTGACATAACCATTAGCAGGATCACAACAGGCTCATCTGTTTGGTGTAATGCTGACATAACTATTATTGCAGTTAGAAATTGCACATCTTTAAGTGTAATGCTGTCATAACCATTAAGGGATTTGCAAAATGCACATCTGATAATTGTAATGCTGACATAACCACTTGTGCAGGTACAACATGCCCATGCGTTAACTGCAATGCTTACAGAATCATTTGTGCAGTTACAGATGCACATCCTGTAAGTGTAATGCTGACATATCTATTAGTGAAGCTACAGCATACCAATGTGTTATGTGTAATGCTGACATAACCATTAGTGCAGTTACAATATGTCCATCTAGTATGTGTATTACTGACATAACCTTTAGTGCAGTTACAACATAAACATCTAGTAATTGCAATGCTGACATAACCATTATTACAGTTATAACAAGTCCCTTTGGTAAGTGTAATGCTGACATAACCATTAGTGCAGTTACAAGTTGCACATCAAGCAAGTGTAAAGCTGACATAACTATTAGTGCAGTCACAACATGCTAATCTGTTAAGTACAATGCTGACATGACTATGTGTGCACTTGCAGCATGCAAAACTGATATGTGTAATGCTCATGTATCCACAAATGCAATTACAAATTGCATACCTGTTAAGTGCAATGCTGACTTATCTATTAGTGCAGCTTCAGCATGCCCATCTGGTAAGTGTAATGCTGACATAACCATTAGTGCAGGTACAAAATGCCCGTCTGATAGCTGCAATGCTTACAAAACCATTAATGTCATTAAAATTGCACATCCAGTAAGTGTAATAGGTTCATAGGTTCATACTAGGCTATCTGCCCTAGGGCATTTATAAGCCTAGCCAGAGTGTGTTTGGCTTTCGCCACCCATTTTAAAATAATTTTGCTATGCTCTTTTTCGAGGTTAGTATACTGTGCCTCTGTCTAACAATGACACAGAAGTGATACCCGGGATAAACCTACGATCTCCCATCCACTCATCAAGATTCCTCTTGAAGAGAGTCAATGAGGGACTCTGCCTAACCTGGACTGGGATTTTATTCCAGAGTGAAGGGAGCCTCTGGGTTATGAATCTGTCCCTCCAGCATGTCCTATTTATTTCAGTGCTGAGGTTCAAGTCTCCCAAGCGCGTAGCTCGATGGGATTTGGATTTTCTGAGGTGCAGCATGTCCATTAATTCCGGGTTGGACATGGCTTTATAGGTCAGGCACAGATCGCCTCTGAGCAGGTGGTATGCCACTGAGTAGAGCTGGAGTTTCTTTAACCGGGCAGCATATGGCATCTGTTTGAGCCCTTTGATCCTCTTGGTGAGGTACTTTTGGGGTCTTTCCAGTTGCTGTAGGTGTCTGATAAAAGGGGTATTGTACTCAATTATGAGCCTGATGAGGGATGAGTAAAGAGGCACGATGACCTCCCCTGATCTAGATGTGAATCCCTTCATGATTAGGTGGGCTATATAAAATGTTTTTCTAACCACTTTGGCCACGTGGTTGTCAAATGAGAGATTGCTATCAACTTAGGTCCCCAGGTCCCTAATTACTTCTTCTGTACTTAATAGATTGCCACCTATGTGGTAATTTGTGGGCACTTTGTTTTTGCCAAAGGGGATGACTATACACTTTTTGGCATTTAGCTTGAGGCCATGGCTCTGGCACCTGTTGTCTGTTTCTATGAGGCCCTTTTGGAGGATGCTTGTGTCGGCTGGAATGTCGATTATGGCGCCCAGTTTGCAGTCATCTGCAAACTTGGTCAGCCACAGTCCTTCCGTGTTGGCCTGTACCTCTGAGAAATATATGCCGAACAAGAGAGGTCCCAGGACTGAGCCTTGTGGGATGCCACTTGTAACTGGTTTGGAGTCTGACATGGCTCCAGCAATTCTAACCATGTGGGTTCTGTCCTTGAGCCAGTTTGCAAACCATCTAGTGACATAGGGGTTTATATTTAAGCTGGTGAGCTTATCTATAATGCCCGAGTGGGGTATTGTATCGAAGGCTTTTGCGAGGTCCAGGTAGGATGTGTGGACCACCTTCCCCTCATCAATGGCCTTAGTGACTGTTTCAAAGAAATCAACCAGGTTTAAGAGGCAGGATCTGCCCTTAACAAAGCCAAACTGGGTAGGATCCAGTGTCTATAGGTCCCCAATATCTTTATTTATGAGGTCCATGATGATCCTTTCCATAGCTTTGCAGACCAAGCTAGTCAGGCTTATGGGGCGATAGTTTCCAGGATCCGTTGAGGCACCACCTTTGTGGAGAGGGACCACTGTTGCTCTACGCCACTCTTTGGGTACATATCCTGTAGTAAGGCTGAGATTGAGCAGTAGTTTTATGTTTGGGTTTAGCTCTTCTTCGTGTTCATGTAGGACGCAGCCAGGGACACCATCTGGTCCCATTGATGTTGTGTTTTTTGCTTTGGAGAGGGCAGCTCTTACCTGAGCATCTGAGATGTCAGGGAGGCAGCACTCTGCTGGGATAGATATTTGCCCTTTTGGTGGGGAGGGGGGGAGTTTGCGCTGAACCTGTCAGCTAGGATGTTGGCAATGTCTGTGGGTTCGATGTATTTTTTGTCATTTTGGACTAATTCTGAGCATATCTGGGAATTCCCACCCAGGTTCCTAACATAACTAAAGAAAGCCTTGTGATTATCCTTAGTGCCCTGTGCAATTTTTCTCTCAAAGCTGGCCTTAGACAATTTTATGAGTGCTCGTAGTTTTTTGCTAATACTGATCAGAGATGCCTTCCCTTTTTGGGATTTTGCTCTATCATGTAGTAGCTTCCTCCTTCTTTTGTATAGTTTGCTTATGGCTGGGGTCCACCAGACAGGATGTCTGCCTTTGGAGGATTGGGACTTGGTTTTATTTGGGATTGCATGATCCATGCATTCCTGAAGGTGTTCATAGAATGCGTTTATATAAAAAGGATTATGCGGTCTGGGCCATATTTTCCACAGGCCCGGGGGCTTTGAAGGATTCCACCTTGATTTTGAGGAGTGTGAAATTTGCATTAGAGAAGTTTTTCACTGTGGTTTTCAGGGCAAGGGGTGGAGTCGGGATGTGAATATCCAGTGAGATTAGTTTATGGTCTGATCTTACCAATGAGGGATGCACTTCTGGTCTGGAGCATAGAGTCCCCATGTTGGTGATGATCAGGTCCAGTATGTTTTCCCCTCTTGTGGGAGTGGTAACAAGTTGTTCCATAGCATTTGAGTTTATAAATTCTAGGAACCTTTGGGCTAGAGTGTTGGAGCTAGAGTAATGCTCCCAGTCTATGTTTGGGCAGTTGAAGTCGCCAAATATAATGGTGTTTGGAGAGACCTTCATATTTTTCAGTGTTCTCAGGAAGGCCGAGTGGGGTTCCTGGGTTTGGGAGGGTGGTCTGCTGCAGGCTATAAACTGGAAGGCAGTTTTACCCACTGTTAGTTGCACATGGATACTCTCTGATGCTTTGTGCTGTGCCACCAACCTGGAGGTGTGGTTATCTTTGATGAATATTGATACTCCCCCTCCTTTTGTGATTCGGTCCAAGTTTTAGGGCCGAAAAGCATGGTATGAGGTATAACCTGGTAGTGCTGGGGTGCTCTCGGGAGCCTTGAACCAGGTTTCTGTTACTGTTTAGATATCGATGTTCTCCATGCTAAGGAGAGTTTTGAGTGCGTGCATCTTGAGGTTTAGACTTCTGGTGTTGAATAGCATTACTCTTAGTTTCTTATCCCTTGTGATACCTATGGAGGTGGATTTGTCTTTTGAGCCTTGCAGTGCAATTTCAAATTGCACATCTGGTAACTATAATGCTGACCTAACTGTTATTGCAGCTACAAATTATACACTTGACAAGTTCAATGCTGACATAACCATTAGTGCAGTTACTAATTGCATACCTAATAAATGTAATGCTGACACAACCATTAGCACAATCACAATGTCCCATCTGCTAAGTGTAATGCTGAGAAAACTATTAGTGCAATCACAACAGGCCCAAATGGGAAGTATAATGCTGACATAACCATTGGTGCAATTACAACATGCAAATCTGATAAGTGTAAGGCTGACATTACCAAGTGTTCAGTTAAAATGTGCATATTTGGTAAGTGTAATGCTGTCATGACCATTAGTGTACTTTCAAACTGCATATCTGATAAGTGCAATGTTGATATAACCATTGTACAACATGCCCATCTGATACATGTAATGCTGACCTAACCATTAGTACTGTTACAAATTGCAAATCTGGCAAGTATAATGCTGACATAACCATGGATACTGTTGAAAATTGCACATCTAATAAGTAAAAGGCTGATATAACCATTAGTGAAGTAAGAACATCCCAATCTGATTAGTATAAGGCTGACATAATCGTTAGTGCAGTTATAATGTGCTCATCTGGTAAGTGTAATGCTAACATAACCTTTAGTGCAGTTACAAATTGCACATCTGGTAAGTGTAATGCTATCATAACCATTAATGCAAATACAACAAGGCCACCTGATAAGTGTAATGCTGATGTTATCAATAATGCAGTTACAACATGTCCATCTGGTAATTGTAATGTTGGCATAACTATTTCTGTACTTTCAAACTGCGCATCTGATAAGTGTAATGCTGACATAACCATTAGTGTTTTTTTTTACAAATTGTACATCAGGTAAGTGTAATAGGATCATAGGATCATATGATCATAGGACATTACTAGGAAAATGGCCCTAGGGCCTTTACAAGCCTAGCCAAATTACCCTTGTTTCCATGATAAGCACCTATTGCTCCTACCCAAGAGCGACACAAGTGGAACCCTCGGAGTGAATTTATGGGGTCTATGTTAAATCATTGAACACTTAAAAAAGCGAACAATGATTTATCAAACTCATGTAAGTGAAAGCTTACAATCTCGAAAGCTTAGAACAGCAAAAAAAAAATCACTGTTCCACAAAACAAACAAAAAAATTAAAACATTACATAAACTGCGGAGTTTCACCCCTCACACCTCCCCACTTAAATATACCAACTCCGAGATCGCACTACAGTCACAAAAATATGAAAGTAACAGAAGTGGCCAAGCAATTTATTTCCCAGGGAAAGAATTCACTTATATGCCATTTTGCTATTTTGCCTTTTCGTGCTTTCAAGTTTGATGAAGACACATTCAAAAGAATGCATCTTCGATCATTTAATAGGAACCCACTTTATGGTTACTCATCCAATCGTCCAGATTGCATTTGAAGAGGGCCAATGAGGTGATCTGTTTGACATGAATTGGGAGTCTGTTCCAAAGCTGTGGTAATATCTAAGAGACAAATTTGTCCCTCCAGCAGGTTCTATTAATGTCACATACCAGGTTAATGTCTTTAGAGTGAGTAACTCATGTGCCATTTGACTTGCAGATATGCAGCATTTCCAATAAATCATGGTCAGAGATTGCCCTATACACAAGTCAGAGTTCGCCTCTGAGTAGTCTGTACGAAACAATAAAGTGACAGTGTTTTCAGATGATCCACTAGGAAAGATGCTGAAGACCTTGAATTTTCCTTGTGAAGAACCTTTGTTGTCTCTCCAATTGCCACAGGTGTTTGGAAAGGTACATAACAAAAGGGGTGTTGTACTCAATTATTGGACTGCTGAGGGAAGAGTATAGGGAGTCATAACTTCTTTTTTCTGGAAGCAATGCCTGCTGTGGCCTGTTGTGATTGCACTAATAGTTTTCTCAGCATTACACTTACCAGATGGGACATTGTGATTGCACTAATGGCTATGTCAGCATTACAGTTATTAGGTATGCAATTAGTAACTGCACTAATGGTTATGTCAGCATTGAACTTATCAGGTGTGTAATTTGTAGCTGCAATGAGATGAGCAATATAGAATGCCCTTCTTAACCACGGTGATCAAAGGTAAGGTTGCTGCCAACCTGTGTGCCCAAGTCTCTCACCACATACTTAGGGTGTTGCTACTGATGTGGTAGTCAGCTGGAACATTGTCTTTACTGAAAGGGATGATAATAATAATTTTTTTTTTTGCATTGAGTTTAAGGCCGTGATTTTGGCACCAATCATTTGTTTGCATAAGACCTTCTTGTAGGTTGTTGACTTCGTTTGGAGATTCTATGACCGCTTCCAGTTTGCAGATGTCAGCAAACTTTGTTAGCCACAGACCTTTAGTTTTTGCTTGTACTTTGGAGAAATAGATTCCAAATGCCAGAGGTCCCAGGACTGATCCCTGTAGAACACCACTGGTTACAGGTCTGCTGTTGGAGATAGAGGCCCTTATTTAGACTGTATGTGTTCTATCAGTGAGCCAGCTGGCAACCCACCTAAAGATGTAAGGGTTGATATCTAGCTAGGTGAGTTTGTCAATGACCCCTGAGCAGCATTAAGTGTCAAAAGCCTTGGCTAAGTCAAGGTAGGCTGTATGCACAGATTTCCCCTCATCCAGGGCTTGGTGACTGTCTTGAAGACGTCCACCAGGTTTAACAGGCACGATCTTCCTTTGACAAATCAAGATTGAGTAGGGTCAAGTGTTTGGAGCTTACCTATATGTTTGTTGATAAGGTCCATGATGGTTCAATCCATGGCCTTGCAGATAAGGCTAGTCAGGCTAATAGATCTATAGTTCCCAGGGTTAGTGGAGGCACCACCTTTGTGCAAGGGGATAATGGTGGCCATTTTCCATTCAGCTTGGATGAAGCAGGTGCTTAGACTTTGATTGAAAAGAGTACCCAAGGTTGTTGCTAATTCTTGTTGGAGCCCATGTAGGATGCAGCCAGGGATGTTTTCAGGTCCCAGAGATACTGTCAGCCAACAGGTTAGCTATGTCCACAGGATCAATATATGTGTTATCATTAACTACCAGTTTGGCACAAATCTGGAACCTTTCTTTTAGGTTACAGATGTAACTAAAGAATGCCTTAGGATTGTCCTTAGTTAAGAAAGCTAATCTGGATTCATAATTTGCTTTGGAGGAATTCACAAGAAGTCTTATTTGCTTGTTTAAGCTGAGGAGGGAGTGTTTCCAGTTTAGTGCCCACTCCGTACTACTCTTAGCAATTTCTTCCTCTTATTGTAAAGCCTGTTAATGGCAGTGGTCCACCAGGCAGGTTTGCTCTTCCTTGAAGAGCTTGTTTTGGTCCTATCTGGTACAGCCAATTCAATGCAGTTATACAGGTGTTTGTATAAAGCACTGGTGTAGAACACAGCATAGTTGGCAGTTCCATCTGAGTGGGGAGGTGCAGCAGAGATATTTACACCATCCTGTAAGAGGTTATAATCTGCTTTGTTAAAGTGTTTTAGTCTATTTGATGCTGGAAGGGGGTCAGTTATGAGAGGAAGTGTGATTCTCAAACAATCTGGAAATATAGTGATGATTGATATGTATATTTCTTGGAATTTTAACCTTTCAGAGTTCTGCTTTGTCTTAATTTTGCCTGACTGAATTATTTTTTTGCCTGACTGAATTATTTTATATATTTTCTGTCATTGTTTTCTGTTTCTCATCTGTCCTGAAACTGTTTTTTCCCTCCCTCCCATCCTATTCTTGTGGTGCTGTTATAGTGGGTGGCTTTACAGTTGCCCGTCCCTAATGTAAATTTTATCTGGGATTCCCCTCCCAGTCTAGTGTTCACGCTACTTAATACAGAGAGAACATTTGAGAAGGCCAACCTACTTATAACCTTGAATTATCTTCTGCTCCTCCTTCCTCTCTCCTTACACTTTACTAACAAAGAAAAAAATGCACTTTATTCATCTGCTTTTACTGTATTTCTATTTCTTCCTACTTTATTACTTTATTTTGCTTTGGCCTCTTCTTAAAATACTCAGTTGTATTTATTCTGCTGCATTTATTAGTGCTTGGTAGTAGTCTGATTAAATTGTAACTGTTATTCTAAGCCTTTTGGTTTAAGCACTTGGGCTTCAGACCAGTTGTTTTACATTAAGAAGGTTTGTGGTCTGCACTGTTGTGGCAGGACAGGTAGCTTACATCCTTCTAAGTTGGGAATTGCTGATTGAAGGTTCAGTGTCTGTTATTCTAAAAGTGTATTAGGTATGGTTTAAGCACTTGGGCTTCAGGCCAGTTATTTTACATTAAGAATGTTTGTGGTCTGCACTCTTGTGGGAGGAGATGCTAGATTCTACCCTTCTGAGCTGGGAATTTCTGGTTAAAGGCTTATTGTGCCTGCTTGTTTGACCTATTTCTTTCTGATATTGGTGCACCTTGTTTGCTGTAGCATAGACTAGATTTAGGCCTGCTGCATCTAGCTTTGTTTGTATAACTTGAGCACTAATCCAGGCCATCTTTCTTGGAAAGGGTTCCCCTGCACACTAGTGGCAGGAGTGTGCAGTTAGAACTTGTCTGATTGAAGACTGCTGGAACAGGGCTCAGTTTGGAGATTTTTTTATTGGTTAATTGGTTAATCTGTTAAAATCAGTTTGCTTATTTGTTACTGTTATACACTTTATGCATCACTGCTTAGCTAGGGTTAAACTATTCCTGGCGCTATAAAGTCTGCTCTTCAAATTTTCCCTTGGAACTAGCCAGTTTTTTAGTTTTAGCACTCAAATATGTTTCTTTGAGCTCAGCACTTGTTCAGAACTCATTGTAAGCACTAAATAAGCTACAAATTACTACAGCACTCAACTTTCCTCACTTGTCTAGAGGAAAACAGTTTTTAGTACTTAATAAATAAGCACCTATCCAGGCATGTCTAAGGGCCAGCTCCTGGTGTTTTCTCCTGTCTACCTGATGAATCTGGGCATCTTGGGGCAATGCAGCAATTGCCTCATGTACACAGACAACCCTCTCCTCCTACCACCCAACACTGCAATCTGTGAGAGATGCACTTATATAGCCAAATTGGAAGCAAAGCTCTCTTCACCCAAGACTGGACAATACAGTCAAGAGGAGAAGGTAAACACTTGCACCACACCACACTCATCACATAGTCCCTCACAACCTATACCACCAAAGCACACACATAGAAACACAAAACACACACCTTCATTCATGGAGGCCCTCAATAAAAATCTGCCCAAGCAACAGAAACCTCCAAAGCAGAAATGCAAACAACCTCCACTCCCCAACATAACCCAAATGACACATAGCCCACAAACTCAGTGTGCCACTCAACCACATCCCATAAGGCATAACAACGTACCCAACACTCTAGTCATAGGTGACTCTATAGTCAGGCACACTGATGTAACACTCACCAGGCTAAACAAGGAGAAAGTTACTGTCAGCTGCCTGTCGGGTGCCAGGATCCACCATATAATGCATGCACTCAGTTGATTCCACAAGTACAAATATGACTCTGTAATTGCCCATGTTGGTGAGAATAACCTGAGACATACCTCCCTGGATTACATGAAAAGAGACATGGAGGAGCTCTCTGCTCTTGTAGCCCAGGCAGTTATGATCCTAGCCCTGAGTAGCATCCTGCCATAAACCAGAATGATACCACAGTACAAGGACAAAATAATTGACTTTAACAATTGGCTACGCTTCTGGTGTAATTCTAAGGGGATCCAGTATCTGTCTGCCTGGGATGACATGATCAACAGACCATGATGCTTTGCCAGAGATGGCCTGCACCTGTCACCCTTGGAATTCCAGACACTGGCTAAGGCTCTTGCCACCCCTATAGTGCCTTTTTTTAGGCAAGGTTCAAATGATGAATTTACCACTGTAACAGGTACAAGCAAGCAAAATCTGAGGGTAATGCTACTCAATGCTAGAAGTCTAAACCTCAAAATGCACTCACTCGAGACACTCCTTAAAATGGAGAACTTTGACATCTATGCAGTGACAGAGACCTGGTTCAAGGCTCCAGAGAGCACCCCTGCATTACCAGGCTATAATTCATGCCACACCTTTCAGCCACCTAAACTGGACCGCAACACTAAAGGTGAGCCATGTCCATATTTATTAAGGATATCCATACCTCTAGGCTAGTTGCTCAGCATAATGCATCCGAGATTATCTAAGTGCAACTAACTCTGGGCAAGACTGCAATCCAAATTGTAGCTTGCTACAGATCCCCCACCACGCCCCAGGATTCCCATTCCTCATTTCTTGATACACTGGAAAATATTAGGGTACAACCCAACACCCTAATAATGGGCGATTTCAACTACCCCACCATTAACTGGGAAAACTACTCATGTACCAACTCTTTTGCTCAACTTTTTTTGGAATTCATAAATTCCAATGCCTTGGATCAACTTATGCACACCCTCACCAGGGGCAGCAATATCCTAGATCTGGTCATTACCAACATGGGCGACCGGTGTTCCACACCAGAGGTCAATTCCTTATTGGTCAGATCTGACCACGAGCTAATCACCCTAGACATCCACATCCTGCCCCCACCCCCCATTAGGGAAACCACCATAAAAAGTTTCTCCAAAGCCAACTTCACATTTCTTAAGACAGAAGTGGCAAACTTCATGACACCCATGCAGATGGACAATAGAGGTACGACTGCTGAATCCTACACAAATGCACTTTATAAGCACTTGCACGAGTGCATGGATCATGCTATCCCTAACAAAACCAAGATGCTATCCTCCAAAAAAAGGAAGCCAATCTGGTGGTCCCCTGCCATAAACAAACTCTACAACAGAAGAAAGAAACTGTTGCAAAAAAAGAGTAAAATCCCATGATTGGAGGAACACCCTGGTCAGCCTCAGTAAGAAGCTGAGATCCCTCATAAAATCCTCCAAAGCTAGTTATGAAAACAAAATTGCCATTGATTCTAAAGACAACCACAAAGCATCCTATAGCTATGTCAAGAATCTCAATGGCAACACTCAGATCTGCTCTGAGTTACAGCACAATGGCACTAAATATACAGAACCAACTGATATTGCCAACATCCTGGCAGATAGGTTCAGTGCTAGCATTACCCCCCTCTCACCCCCTAAAGGGCCAATCTCTATACCAGAAGAATGCAAAGTTCCTGTACTCATGGTTGCACAGGTAAAAACCACACTCTCCAAAGCCAAGAACACAGCATCCATGGGACCTGACAATACCCCAGGCTGCGTTCTACATGAACTACAGAATGAACTGGCACCCCACTTAAGTACCATGTTCAATCATAGCCTCACCTCAGGCTTTGTGCCCACTGAATGGCACACAGTGATGGTTATCCCACTCCACAAAGGGAGAGCCACCACGGACCCCGGGAACTACCGCCCCGTTAGCCTGATGAGCCTGGTCTGCAAGGTCATGGAACATATCATCATGGAACTTATAAACAAAGACATTGGTAATCTCCAAACTCTGGATCCCACCCAGTTCAGGTTTGTAAAAGGCAGATCATGTCTCCTAAACCTGATAGACTTCTTTGAAGCAGTCACCAAAGCCGTAGCTGAGGGTAAGGTGGTTCACACAGCCTATCTAGATCTCGCCAAGCCTTTTGACACCATCCCCCACTCTGGAATTATAGATAAACTCACTAAACTAGGTATAAATTCCTATGTCACAAGACTGGTTGCCAACTGGCTTACTGACAGAACCCACACTGTGAAAGTAGCAGACTCCAAATCCGACTTCAGACCAGTGACAAGTGGAGTACCACAGGGTTTAGTACTAGGTCCTCTCCTGTTTGGTATCTACTTCTCTGAAGTACAGGCTAACATAGAAGGTCTTTGGCTAATTAAGTTCGCAGATGACTGCAAACTAAGAGCCATAACTGAAACTCCTAATGATGTGGACATCCTACAAAAGGGACTCACTGAGACAGATGCCTGGTGTGAAACCATGGCCTCAAGCTCAATGCCATAAAGTGCATTGTCATTCCTTTTGGTAAAAGCTCTGTACCCATGAACTTACACATAGGTGGTAGTCTACTTAACACTCTAAGTGTGATAAGAGACCTTGGGACACAGGTGGACAGTAGTCTCTCGTTTGATAATCACATTGCCACAGTAGTCAGGAAATCCTTCTATGTGGCACACCTCATCAGAAAAGGTTTCTCATCTAGGAAAAAAGAGGTCATTGTTCCCCTCTACTCATCACTCATTAGACCCATTATAGAGTACAATGCCCCTTTTGGTATGTACCTCACAAGACATCTGCAATAACTGGAAAGGCCACAGAAATGCCTCACAAAGAGGATTACTGGCCTCAAACAGATGCCCTACACAGACCATCTGAAAAAACTCCAGCTTTACTCTCTTGCATATCACCTAGTCAGAGGCGATCTCTGCCTAACATACAAAGCTATGTCAAACCCAGAGCTGTTGGACATGCTCCACTTAAAGAAATCCCAATCCCTCCAAGCTACATGTCACCACAATAAACAGAACATGCTGGAGAGATAGATTCCTGTCCCAGAGACTTCCCATACTCTGGAACAAACTACCTCTCTATATCAAACAAAGCTCCTCATTAGCACTGTTCAAGAAAAATCTTGATGATTGGATGGGAAATAGGAAATTCACCCCGGTGATCACTTCTGTGGCTCTGCTCAACAGGGGCACAAGAAATTACTTTTCTTGGGTACTTTTTGGCTAGGGTTATATAGGCCCTAGGGCCAATAGCCTAGTACCTACCTATGAACCTATGAAATGAGACTGATTTGTGGTCAGATCTCACTAGGGAAGACCTCACAGTGAGAGTGCTACTGTGGTCCCCCATACTGGTAAGCACCAGATCCAGGATGTTGGTGCCCCTTATGGGGGTGTGAACCAGCTGGTCCAGGGCATTGGAGTTAACAAAGTTGAGGAACCTTATTTGCAAGTGAATTTGAGCACGGGTAATTTACCCAGTCAATGGATGGGTAGTTGAAGTCACCCAAAATCATGGTGTTCGGATGTATCTTGATAGACTCAAGTAGATCCAAATAGGCAGAGTGGGTATCCTGATTCATAGAAGGAGTCCTGTAGCTGGCAATGACTTGAACAAGTGTCCTACCAACAGTTAATTTCACCTGAAGTATCTCCAGGGAATCATACTGTTTAACCAATAGGTTCAAAGGTGTGTACTAGGCTAATGGCCCTGGAGCCTATATAAGCCTAGCCCAAGAAGATTCCCTGGCATCATGCCATCCAAAGTTAGTTCCCAGTACCTCTGTCAAGCAATGCCACTGAATTGATCCCTGGGATGAACTTCCAATTGCCCATCCACTCGTCAAGATTTCTCTTAAAGAGGGCCACTGAAGTGCTCTGCTTGATGTGAATGGGAAGTTTGATACACAAAATGGGAAGTCTCTGGGTTAGGAACCTGTCCCACCAGCATGTTCTGTTTATTGTGGTAATGTGGTTTAAGTCTCTGGAGCATGTGGCACAGAGGGATTGGGATTTCTTTAGGTGTAGTATATCTGGCAGCTTTGGGTCAGACATGGCTTTGTAGGTCAAGCACAGATCGTCTTTAAGTAGGCGATAAGAAACAGAGTATAGCTGAGGTTTTTGAGTCTGGCTGTATAGGGTATGTGTCTATGGCCTAAGGTCCTCTTAGTGAGGTATTTCTGTGGTTTATCCAGTTGTTGTAGGTGTCTAGTAAGATACATACCAAATGGGACATTGTATTCTATAATAGGTCTAATGAGGGATGAGTACAGAAGGATTATGACCTCTTTCTTCCTGGATGAGAAACTGTTTGTAATGAGATGTGCCACATAGAAGGACTTTCTGACTATCAAAGCAGAGGTTGCTGTCAGCCTGTGTCCCCAGGTCTCTTATCACACCTTCAGTGTTTAGTGAACTGCCGCTTATGTGGTAGATCATGGGCACCAAATTTTTCCCAAAGGGAATGACATGGTTCTGGCACCAGTCACTGGTGCCAGTGAGGCCTTTTTGTAGAATGTCTACATCAGTTGGAGAATCAGTAATGGCACCCAGTTTACAATCTGGAGGTGTAGTTGTCTTTAATGAATATTGATACATTGCCTCCTTTAGTTTTCATGCCTACAGTTTGTGGTCTGAACGTAGGGAAGGAGGTGCAACCTGGTATGGCTGGATTGCTTCAGGTCTCCATGACTACACAAATGTCTGCGTCTTCCAAGGTGAGCCAAACCACAAAATCTTCAGAATACACCATGAAACACTCAGAGAAAGAACACAGAAGTGGCATTAATCCATCTTTATTCAATCTGTCCTGGTACCTCAGCTGTTCGCCTTCAATGGGACACATTCAAACATTTTCAGTGTTCTTTTATATATGCATCAATCAATCAATTAAACAATTAATTAATTCAAACATTTTTAACTCATTCAACACTGAAACTCTTTTTCATTTTGTTCTTTTTCCTTTGTTTATCATTTTAAAGAATAAATTATTTCATTTAAACAAAAATTCTTATATATGTGTTACAAAAATACAAACATGGAATAAATACTCTGTTATATTCAAAATTACAATATTAATAAATATCATCAATTTTATAAATTCCTTTCACTTGAAAATACAATGTGATGCCCTATAAATCACTTTTTACTGAATTTAATTCAAACATTACAAAATTTCTTATACTTGATATTAAATTCACAATTCTTAACAAATTCCCTTTACACAAATGGGGCCTGGCAAGTGCACTAAATCTAAAGCTGTCATTTTTACCATCATGTATGCTACAAAAATGTGCAGCTACAGGGCCATCCAAATTGCCCCTCCTTATATCACCCAGATGCTCCAGAATGCGAATCTTAAATATATACTACACCAGATGACCTACAATCAAATCTCTCAAAAGCAACGTATTTTTTTAATTTATTTTCATTCCATGCATATTTTTAGTTTTGTCACAAACAGAACAATAACCACAACTATACATCCCAATATTACTTTCTACCAGCATGCACCCTTTACATTTGATTAAGGCTTTACCAGAAGGGGAATTTAAAAGGAATTTGAGAAACACTTCAGATAAAAAACTTTGGGAAGAAGTGTGTGATGGAGTTTTGGATAGATTAACATCTCATGGTTATGATCATGACAAACTTCAAGCTATAAAATGTAAGTTGTGTAAAGATAAGACATTTAGGATGTGTAGGCATGAGAATGCACATTATTCTGAAACTTTTTCAGATTTGAATAGAATATTTTTTGTGTCTAGGTATTCTAATTTTTCCATCATTATGGAAAAAATTATTAGGGGTTTGTGGCATGTGGTGTGTGAAGATCCAGCAATTGGTCACCTTTTTCCCAAGCATATTACTTTTTCTTATAAAAGGTATCCAAATTTAAAAGAAATTTTGAATCGAAAATTGGAAGTTATGGTAGAAAGTAATATTGGGATGTATAGTTGTGGTAATTGTTCTGTTTGTGACAAAACTAAAAATATGTATGGAATGAAAATAAATGGAAAAAAATATGTTGCTTTTGAGAGATTTGATTGTAGGTCATCTGGTGTAGTATATATTTTAGGATGTGATTGTGTTCCACCTATGTGGTACATTGGTCAAACTACCAGGAAGATTAAGATTCGCATTCTGGAGCATCTGGGTGATATAAGGAGGGGCAATTTGAAAAGCCCTGTAGCTGCACATTTTTGTAGCATACATGATGGTAAAAATGACAGCTTTAGATTTAGTGTACTTGCCAGGCCCCATTTGTGTAAAGGGAATTTTAAAGCAGCTTTGAACAAGCTTGAACAGAGAATGATTATAGGGTATCACACTTTATTTCCTAAGGGAATGAATTTGGAAAGTTAATGAAATTTATTGTAGTCACAATTTTGAAATACATAAAGCATTTGTTAAGAATTGTGAATTTAATATCAAGTATAAGAAATTTTGTAATGTTTGAATTAAATTCAGTAAAAAGTGACTTATAGAGCATCACATTGTATTTTCAAGTGAAAGGAATTTATAAAATTGATGATATTTATTAATATTGTAATTTTGAATATAACAGAGTATTTATTCCATGTTTGTATTTTTGTAACACATATATAAGAAATTTTGTTTAAATGAAATAATTTATTCTTTAAAATGATGAACAAAGGAAAAAGAACAAAATGAAAAAGAGTTTCAGTGTTGAATGAGTTAAAAATGTTTGAATTAATTAATTGTTTAATTGATTGATTGATGCATATATAAAAGAACACTGAAAATGTTTGAATGTGTCCCATTGAAGGCGAACAGCTGAGGTACCAGGACAGATTGAATAAAGATGGATTAATGCCACTTCTGTGTTCTTTCTCTGAGTGTTTCATGGTGTATTCTGAAGATCTTCCAAGGTGAGGTCTGCTTCCCTCGAATACAATTTCATGCTAAGATTTGGTGCTGCACCAGTCATTGGTGCCAGTGAGGCCTTTTTGTAGAATGTCTACATCAGTTGGAGAATCAGTAATGGCACCCAGTTTACAATCTGGAGGTGTAGTTGTCGTTAATGAATATTGATACATTGCCTCCTTTAGTTTTCATGCCTACAGTTTGTGGTCTGAACGTAGGGAAGGAGGTGCAACCCGGTATGGCTGGATTGCTTTCCACAGCCTTGAACCAGGTCTCCATGACTACACAAATGTCTGCGTCTTCCAAGGTGAGGTCTGCTTCCCTCGAATACAATTTCATGCTAACATTCGGTGCGGCAGTAGCATTGTTGTCTCACAGTAAGACGTTGTCCTGTTCGATTCTCAGCTAGAGCGTCTTCTGTGTGGAGACATGCGTGAATGGATGTACCTTCATTGAAGGTTGTGTGTCAGGGCCGGCAACTCGGCATGTAAAAATCTACTGCTAATCATTAGCAGACCGGAGTTCCGCTGTGGTGACCCCTAACCGGGAAAAGCTGAAAGACACAACAACAACAACAACAACAACTCCTAGTGGTTAGCAACATAACCTTGAGGTTGTTTTTTGATGAAATGTTTATGTTGGGAGTTGCCTAAAAAAGGCACTATGGGGCTGGCAAGAACCTTTGCCAGTAGCCAAAATTCCAGGGGTGACAGATGAAGACCATCTTTGGCTAAGCATTGAGGTCTATCGATCATGTCATCCCAGGCTGACAGAAACTGGATCCCCTTAGAATGGCACCAGAATGCTGAAATAACCACTAGTGCAGTTTCAGTATGCCCATCTGGTAAGTGTAATGCTGACAGAAGGCTAAGTGGAGTTAGAACATGCTCATCTATTAAGTTGTAATGCTTTCATAACAATTAGAATAGTTAAACTTTTCCATCTGGAAATTGTAATGCTGGCATAACCATTAGTGCAGTTACAAGATGTACATCTGGTAAGTGTAATGTTGACTTAACCATTAATAATAGTTACACCATGCCCATCTGGTAAGTCTAATGCTGACATAACCATTAGTGCAGTCACTACACACCCATCTGTTAGGCTGTAATGCTCTCATAACAATTACAACACTTAAAACTTTCCCAGCAAGAAAGTGTAATGCTGGCATAACCATTAGTACAGTTACAAGTCATACATCTAGTAAGTACAATGCTGACTTAAACATCAGTACAATTACATCATGTCCACCTGGTAATTGTAATGCTGACAAAACCATTACTGCAGTTACAAATTACAGATCTGGTAAGTTTAATGCTGAAATAACCATTAGTGCAGTCACAACAAGTCCATCTGTTAAGTGTAATGCTGCCATGACTCTTTCTGCAGTTACAACATGGCAATCTGATACATGTAATGCTGAAATAACCATTAGTGCATTTACAAATTTCACATATTATAAGTGTAATTCTGAAATAACCATTAGTGCAGTTACAAACACATCTGGTAAATGTAATGCTGACATAACCTTTAGTGCACATACAAATCGACCATCTTGTAAGTGCAATGCTAACATACCCTTAGTGTAGATACAACATGCCCATCTGATAAGTGCAGTGTTGACAGTTCCAATAATGTAGTTACAACATGCCCATCTGGTATGTGTAATGTTGGCATAACCATTGGTTCTGATTGCAAACTTCATAAGACCAATGCTGACATAACTATTAAGGCAAACAAAACAGGATTGTTTGGCAAGTGTAATGCTGACATAAGCACTAGTACAGGTACAATATGTCCCTCTGATAACTGCAATGCTTACAAAACCAATAATGCAGTTACAAATTGCACATCCACTAAGTGTAAAGCTGACATAACCATCAGCGCAGTTACATCATGCAAATCGGATGAGTGTAATGCTGACATTACCAAGAGTGCAGTTAAAATGTGCATATCTGGTAAGTGTATTGCTGACATGACCATTAGTGTATTTACAAACTGCATATCTGATAAGTGCAATGTTGATATAACTATTGTACAACATGCCCATCTGATACATGTAATGCTGACCTAACCATTAGTACTGTTACAAATTGCACATCTAGCAAGTATAATGCTGACATAATCATGGATACTGTTGCTAATTGCACATCTAATAAGTAAAGGACTTGCATAACCATTAGTAATGTAAGATTCATTTCCACCTTCTATAAGAAACACAGGCAGCACCACCATCTTCAAACAAATGCTGAAAGATCATCTCAACTTTTCCTGGCTATATTCCAGCTTTATAACCTAACCTCTTCCCTCTCCTCATAGCCAGCCACAGCTGTGAAATCAGCAACAGTGACAGGTTTGCATTACTCCTCACTGAAGTAAATAAAAGTGACTTGCACCTCCACTGTTTGTTAACTGCTAAATAGCAGTGACTGATCTGGTGTGCTAGCACCAGTGGTACAAAACTAGCATTGCTGCAGCGTATACATGTGTGTGTGTGTGTGTGTGTGTGTGTGTGTGTGTGTGTGTGTGTGTGTGTGTGTGTGTGTGTGTGTGTGTGTGTGTGCATGTGTATGTGTCTGTGTGTATGTGTGTAAAAAGTATCAGTTATTTTTATCTGTGTGCACACACCCAGTAATGCCAGGACACATATATTATTCTTCTGGGTATCAGTAAAAAATGTAGCTAACAAGTAATTATATTTCAAAAGTGAGGCATAACGTATGTCACAGAACATTTGGACACTTAGATATTCTAAGAATCTGGGACCCCCAATCCCCAGATTATATAAATGGATACAGGGGGGCTCACTTAATTATCCTTGACGTTGTAGATGCCCGACAAAAGCTGTTGCTGGTTGGGGAAAAGTGAGGAGAAAAAATGTATTAATTTTCTGATTATGCTCTTTAACATGAACAGGCTGTGATATGACCCTATTAGGATAAAGCTGATAATGGCCTCTGCCTTCAACTGCAGCCATGCTAATACCAGCCCTGCTTGGATATTTGTGTACAGGACGCTGCTGTAGGTTATGTGTGTGTGTGTGTGGGGGGGGGGTTGTGTCATTATTACTTCTTTAATTTTCATCACATTCAAACCTTAGAGGTGTGCACATGAGGTCATTATAGCCTGTGTTTGGGCTCAGGACAGTGTAGTCATTATTTTCTTTTACTTTTCTCACAGACCTCAGAGGTGTACAAAGAAGGTTACTATGGCTTGTGTAGGGGCAGGGTACTGTCTAGGAATAACAAAGTAGAATACATTACTGCAGTCATTATTTGTTTCACTTTCCTCACAATCACACTTCAGGAATGCATGCAAGTAGCTGCCTTTGACAGTTTGAGTTGAGGATGATGAAGCATTTGGGTTGAGGATGAGGAGGCATTTATATGTATATGTATGTCTGCAGAGACTTGAAATACATGACTGGCAGTTTGAACCTCTGCTTTCATCCCAGCCAAACACCAGAGTGATGCTTAGGGCAGTCTTTTTTTTGGGGGGGGGTAGGAAGGCAGGCATTTTCCAGATATGACTTTTGTGTCCAGACAACAACTAGCTTGTTAGTTTATTGTTGCTACAATTTTGTCGTCTTTGAACATTAGGTCTTGGGTACAACATATATCTTTCTTGAAAGAAAAAAAGTAAAAGACTGAAATTGTTTTCTTACCCCTGTTTTTATTTACATCACCACAGGATTAAAAGGCTGGGAAAATGCTGTAAAATACATTCCAGAACATCTATAACTTGATGACTTCTTGGGCTCTGGCTTATTTTAATTATTTCCTAAATGATTATTACTGTGCTATCTTGGTCAGAAAAGGTGTGTTGACAGGATGCAAGGAAAACTAAAGCTGTACAGCAACATGATTTTTTCCTCAATCATAATTTCTGTTCAAGTCATCATTGATTGAAAAGACTATCCCCAGATTCTCTATGCCCTGCATGGTGTGCATGATTAGTGCAATCCAGTAACAGCCTGCAGGGGGGTGCATGCGGGCCTGCACTAATCCTGCATGGACTAAGCCCCTGTATGCAAATCACCCCATTTGCAGGAGAAATCTATGCAAATGAGGTGATTTTGCAATCCAGGAAGATTGCAACCGGCCATGCAGGACTAGTGCTATCTGCAGAAATGTATTCGGTTAGTAACCGAGTACATTTCTGCAAAATCCAAAACGGAGCTGTGACAGCTCCAAATAAAGGCTGCTTATCATGTAGTAAGCACACCAATGGCCAAGTATAAGGCAATTGACATTGCAAACAGTGACAAAAAAATACAAAAATCAATTTTTATTTTTTTTTTAGCCTGTTTAAGCGGAGGGCAGCGGCATGCAAACGGGATCGGGGGGAAATAAAATGAACCTAAATTAAGCATTCTAACTAAAATCAGTATTCTGCCATGCAAGTCAATGGCAGGCAGAAGACAACATGGCCAGTGAGTAGTGGTTGCTAAAGGGGGAGGCTCAGTATGAGACATGTAACTATGCATTAGCAGGCAATCCTATGCAAATAAGGGGAAGGATAGTGAATCCCAGTTTTCCCCAGCATGTGAGTCAGGTCCCAACAGTGTAAGAGTAGGAATAGCGTGGTGCAAGCCTAGGAGTTAGGTGACATCATGGGGGGGGAGTGTCAGGCATACTGTAAGTGGATTGGAGCCCTGTCGCTTGGGTTTGCTCCTAGCTTAGCATAGCAAAGCTAGGGGGTGTGTCTAAACCTGCCTAGCACTCTTTACCTTGCATAAGCGGGTGTGCGTGCCGCGTAACTGGGTTTTAAAGGCAGAAAAAAAAGTTTAACCAGGAAATAGCAGCAGTGTGCACATTTGTGCACTCTGTTTGAGTGGCGCGCCCCTGGGCTTAAACAGGAAGGCAATGGGATAGGAAAACAGCAGTAGGAAGGTAACTCAGAAGAACTAGCATAGCTGGCAGGTGAAATGTATCCGAATCAGCCAATTACTCAGGCAGCAGACCAGCCCAGCCCAGAACACTACTATAAACTATAAAAAAACCTTCCCCTCTGATTTGTCCCACACTCTACACCACCGGTGTAAACAAGTGGGGAACTTTTAACACTCATAACAGCAAAATAATAGAGGCTGCAATAGCTATCATACAACAACTTGTGGAAGAGGCTGAGGGTGGTGAGGATGTGAATGCTGTCGACCAATCCACAGTGAGGAGATGGAGAAGAGTGTACAGACCCAGGCTAACCTACCAGTAGCTACATGAGCTGGAGATAGTGGAGCACTATAGGGTGGACAGGGACCTCCTACAGCAAAGCTGTGCTGGCCTTGCCTCACACACAGAACTAACAGAGGGGAACCCATCCCAGTGGATACCAAGGTATGTGTAGGCCTAAGAATACTAGCTACAGGTACCTTCCAAAGGCCAGCTGGGCATATAGGTTCATAGGCTGGTACTAGGCTATCAGCCCTAGGGCCTATACAAGCCTAGCCATAACAATTCCCTGGCTATTTCTTCCCACACTATTTACTTCCCTGGACCAGCTTATGTATGGTAAAGGGGGGGGATTTTACAGGCATCAGCATCCAGAGTACTCCACCAGTTCCTGGATGTCATGTCAGCACATGTTGGTGAGCACATATATTTCCCCAACACCCATGAAGCGTTGGGCAGCAATATGCAGCTGTTCCACCAAATAGCAGAATACCCTGAGGTAGTGGGTGCTATAGACTGCATGCACATATGCATCAAAGCACCACCTGGTGAGTGGGGTAGGGTCTATATCAACCACAAGGGTTTCCCCTCCATCAACTGCCAGGTCATGTGCAATGCCCAGGGCATAATAATGAATTCGTGTGCTGGCTGCCCTGGAAGCTATCACAATTCCCACATCTGGCATTTGACGCAGCTGTACCAGAGATTTGCCAATGGGGACATCCCTGACGGTCACATAGTGGAGGATGCTGGATACGCACTGGAGCCATGGCTGATGACACCCATCAGAAATGCACACACCCGAATAAGAACTTCATAATGAGGCACACTCACAGACTAGAATTATAGTAAAGCATGTGTTTGGGATGCTCAAGTCATGGTTCTGGTGCCTGGACACATCCGGTGGAGCCTTGCAGTACTCACCAGCTACATGTACCCAAATTGTCCTTGTATGTGCCATGCTACACAATATGATCCTGCAGAAACAGCTACAGCAGGAACAGCATGATGCAGGGCTACACAGCTCCCCACCAATGCCAAGGCCTGCACAGGCACAGAGTGACTCAGAGGAGAAAAAACCTGAGCCTGCCTCAGTAGGCAGAAGGAGGCATGCCCAGTATGCTCTGGCCTTGTCAAAGAGGCAACACATAGCACATACACTGACACAGGAGGGACCCAGGGAATAACACCTCTCTCTGACTCACATACAGTAAAAGGGATGCCAAACATTACACTACTTGTGCTTGACCGTATGTAGGGAGTGTACTATGTGCATCTGACATAGGCAGCCCTGCAGCACCACCCTCAATACTGGGACACCCACAAGGTAAGTGACTCACTCATGCCAGTCAGGGGGGTTCACATACCCAACAACAGTCACAGCTAGCAGGACAGGTGTAGACAAACACAAACAAAGGCTGTGCTATGGCCTCTGAATGAGGCCTATGGGTAACCCCCCCCCAGGCCTACACAGACAGACTACAGCAGGTCAGGCAGTGGGATGTCAGTTCTGAAGGGTAGGAAGTCAGAAACTAATATGTAGGCAAATAAAAGCTATGATCTGTAGTACACTGGTAAGCCTCTAGTCACCATGATAGGTAAGACTACAGAATGAAATGGAGTACCCGACATACCAGTACAGCCCTAGCAAATGTGTACAAGTGTCAGGTGTGCCCCCCCATCCTATGTAGAAATGTAGAAATAGTCAGGTGTGCACCCCCCCATTCTGTGTCGAAATGTAGATATAGTCAGGTGTGTCCCCCCATCCTATGCAGAAATGTAGTAACAGTCAATGCCAAATGATCAACAGATACCCTGCAGAGACAGCAAGCTACCTGTAGGTGTACAACACAAAGGTCAGCACTGCAATACAAACTACCTGGACTCGAGCCACACATTCAATACAGACGGGTATACTGGGCATGCCCACACACTTAGAGAAATGAAGGCAATGTCAGTCAACAACATACTGACAGGTCATACTGAGCATGCTCACACACAAACACATGAAGGCCATGTCTGCAAACACCAGTGGACCAGACATATCTGGCAGCTGCAGATGTTAGTGCAGACACTCCTCAGTATGCACCACTCATGCTTTGCACACACAGTGGATAGGAATACAGACATAAGGACAACACACTATAATAAGCCAAAGATAGATGTACATAGGTGTGTGAAGAGGGTGACTGTGACAAGGAGCCTTCCAGGCCTGTCCCACCCAGCACACAGCCAAAGGGCTGCAACCACATGAGGATCAGATGTCACTCACTGCAGATACTAGCCACCTGTATCTGTCAGCATTACAGACTATGTGGTGCACTTGCTAGCTGTGCAACGACTGTACATGGAAGTAGTCATCTAGCAGCTGTATACATGCACCTGTGAAATATGACCCAGTTTGTGCCTGCATGTGGCATGTCAACCCCTAGATGAATGGGTTATGGCCCATGCACACACACTGCCCTCCCCATAGACCTACTATGACAAAGATGCTGAGGTCATCCACTGTGAAATACACCTTTGGGAGAATTTTAGCCTAGTAATCTTTGTGGCACGTCCCATAACTGCGTACTGCTGTAGTGTGATAAACTAGTTAGGTAGGAGTTCCATTCCCAGACATGGCAACTGTGTGTGTGTATGTGTGTGTGTCTGTCTGTGTAAAGAGCAATGCTTTTTAGGGTGGTCACACTCCCTACAATTGAAATGCTCTACTGTGGTAAGGCTGCTGATGTCATCTACCTAGAAATACACCTTTGGGAGAGTTTTAGCCCAGTAATCTCCACTGCATGTCCCATAACTGCATACTGCTGTAGTGTGATAAACTTGTTTGGTAGGAGTTCCATTCCCAGACATGGCAACGGTGTGTGTGTGTGTCTTTCTGTCTGTGTAGAGAGCAATGCTTTTTAGGGTGGTCACACTCCCTACAATTGAAATGCTCTACTTTGGTAAGGCTGTTGATATCATCCACCTAGAAATACACCTTTGGGAGAGTTTCAATCCAGTAATCTCCTTAGCGTGTGCCATAACTGTGTACTGCTTTAGTGTGATAAATTAGTTAGGTAGGAGTTCTAATACCAGACTTGGCAAGTGTTTGTGTGTGTCTGTCTGACCTCTGGGAAGGTTGTAGCCCAGTAATCTCTGCAGCGCTTCCTATAACTGTGTACTGCTGTAGTATGCTAAATTATTTAGGTAGGCATTCTAATCCCAGACTACTTAAGTGTGGGTGATTGCGTGTGTGTCTGTCTGACTCTGTTTGTGTAAAGAGCAATGCTTTTTTGGGTAGTCACACTCACTACAGGTCGAATGCCCTACTTTGGCAATCCTGCTGATGTCATCCAATATAAAATATACCTTTAGGGAAGGAATTCTCCAATAATCCCCATGGTGCATCCTATAAAAGCTCCATGCTGTAGTGTGATTAGGCCTCAGTTAGGGGTACTATACCCACACATATCGGTTGTGGATGTTATGTGTGCATGTCACTGTCTGTGTAGGGTGCAATGCATTTTAGCCTAGCCACACTCACTAGAATTCAAATGCCTTACTTTGGCAATCCTGCTGATGTCATCCAATGTGAAATACACCTTTGGGGAAGGAGTTCTCCAGTAATCCCTGTGGTGCATCCTATGAAGACTGGTAGAGAAGGGCGAAGGCTACCAGCCTAGCCAGATAGAATTTTGGAGATAATTCTGTCATTTGTAAATATGAATGTAAACTACAGGCTTGTTGTCTTAAATGTAAAGAAATACTGTTACATGTGGAACTGGAAATAAATGTGACAACAGTGTACTCTACTGACCAAAGTAAAGCATGTGGTGACCCTTTGAAGTAGACAGTGGTGCAGAAAAGTCTAGATGAAGAAATTATTTCTATTGTTTTAACCAATAGTTAAGTTGCTAGATTTAAACATGCAAATGCATTTTTATTGCTCGGCTCCTGACCAGCTACAAAATATCAAAAGGAGGTGTAAAAGAATGTAGATGCAGTTTCTGTTGGCCTGGGAACACCAGGAAAGTGTGAAATGATGTAATGTTTATTAGAACTGCAATTTCAATTTAAACGGAGAGAACCAGAGATTATGAAGCATTTTTGTCTTGATCATCCAACTCACAGCCCTGCCTGTTGTCTTATGTAAGTTATCTTAGACTTGTGTTTTCTTTTAGAGATAGCTAGAAACTAGAAAGAATAGACAAAGTGTTTTTCTGTGATGTCAGAATTGTACTACTGATTTATTTTAAGTATTTCTGTGTGATCTCTGAACTCTTTTGACTAGCACTGTGTAGTAGAAAGTATTGTCTTGTGGTTTTAATTATTTATTATTAAATATTTTAAAACCTTTTAACTGTGGCTGGTTTGTGTAGAGATAAGTTAAGGTCTAGAGTACATTGCATATTTATAGAGTTTGCTGTCCAAGTCACTCCAAATAAGCCTTTGATTGATTAGTCACACTTGCCAATTGGATAATAATATTGCACAGTAATAATTGGACACCCTTTTAAGGGCCTTTGGGTAGGTGATAGTATTAGCTGGGTGGTGGCAATGATTTCTACTATATAGACTGGGTAAAAGGGGTACAGCTGGAGAACCTGTGGCAGCCTTCCTTAGAAGTGTCTGTGTGGTTGTATAAACTTTTATCTCAAAGTGTGTGTGTCAGCTACTTGGGCAGGGACACGAAGCACTGGTTGGACAGAGAGGGTGCTGGAGATTTTAGCTTGCCCAGCTGTCTGAGATCTGGACCCTATAACTGTGCCAGTGGGGAGCCTTATTGGGGGCCTGGAGAGCAAGGGAGTGACCAGTCCCAGACTGACTGTGATCTCTGTGTGCTGTTAAGGGAAATTGCACTTTACTGTGTGTATTTGTTATCCTTTCCTCCTATATGAGATGCCCTCTCTGGTTTTAGTGGTGAGGATTGAGGCTCCTTGATTGCTGGGCCAGGGCACAGGCATCACCTATTAATTGGTGGCAGTGGTTGGGGTATTCACACCATATTAATTGGTGGCAGTGGTTGGGATATCCTCACATATTAATTGTTTGGCAACAGTGGGATATCCACATCACATATTAATTAGGTGGCAAATACTAATTGGCTTGTAGTGGTGTGGGTAGAGTGAATCCTGTACCTTGTGTACAGTGAGCTTTGAAGGTGTTTTGTACTCTAAAACAACCAGCTCAACCTTTCTGCAGTGGACTTAAAAATCCAGCTGGAGCTAAAGAGACTTGATTTGGAGGCCAGGCATATGGAATTAGAAGCACACAAGAGACTGCAATGTTTGCAGACTGAGGAGAATGTGAAACTGTTACATCTGCAAGCTGAGGAACAAGAGAGGCAGAGGCAGCATGAGAAGGAGATGCTGACTCTTTGCCAGAGTCATGGAGGTAATGGGGAAGGGAGTAACTGGACCCCAGAAGCACAAAAGGTCAGTAAATTTCTTCCGCAGTTTAAAGAGGGAGATCATTTTGATAGTTTCATTCATATGTTTGAGAGGGTATGTAAACATTATGAAGTTGACCAAGGGCTCTGGGTATGGTTCCTGACCCCTTACTCCATGGTAAAGCTGTAACTGTTCTGTCCAAAATGTCTGACACTGCATGTTTTGATTATACTGCTGTAAAAATAGTCTTTTAGAACTGTTTATGCTAACACCTGAAATGTATAGGAAAAAGTTTCATGAGCATGGATGCAAGGCAGATGAAAGTGTGTGTGAATATGTTGCTGAATTGAGCACTTATTTCCATAGGTGGGTGAGTGGATGTCAGGTCACCACTTTTGAAGGGCTGGCAGACATTTTGGTGAGGGAACAAGCCCTTAGCACTTTGCCTGAGGACATGAGGATCTGGTTAGATGATAGATAATGTGCTACTTCAGATGAGTTGGGGAAGAAAGGAGACCTATACCTGGCAAGCAGGGCAGCCCCGCACATGAAGGTGACCCCTAGTACTGCTCATGGGTCTAAAGAAACCCAGTGTGGGCAGCACAGGCTGCCACAACAGAATCTGCCAGTAGCAGGGGAAGCAACTAGTCCAGGTACACATCCAGGAGCTAAGGTTAAATGTTTTGAATGCAACCAGTGGGGCCATGTGTTATACAGGTGTCCACGGAGGCAAGGTGGGGAACCAAAGGTGAGGGAGCCAGTAAGTGGGAAAGACAGAATTCCAATAGTAGGTTGTCTTGAGACAACAGGGGTACTGAACTACCATCCTGCAGATGTCCTGATAGGGAAGGATTTGGATGAGGCAGTACCATGTGCTTATGCAGTTACACACGATCAGGCTAGGAGACAAGCATGTGGGTCTGGTAGCCTGGGGTAGACCCAGACAGACTGCATAGTTGCAGCCAGGACTGGTGAGGTGGTTACTTCAGGGAGGGAGCTATTCTGTAGTAGTGAGACTGAAGGTGAGCCACAGCTGCTTGTGGGTACTGATGTTCCCTTGGACAGAGTGACTGCAAAGGTAGAGGTGAGTAGTACCCAGGCTGACAGTGATGCACCACTGTCAGAGGATGCCAGACTTCCTCTGGAAGGGGAGCTGGGAAGGGTTACAAGGAGAGAGTTGAGACAGGCTCATCTCTTAGACCCTGCATTGCAAGGCCTGAGGCAGGTAGCTAAGGGGGCACCTGATATTCAAGGAAAGGGGGAATCTGTATACTGGGATAAAAGGATTACTATACAGAGAGTGGACCCCTGAGGGAGGGCTAGAAGGTGAGAAAGTACAGCAATTGGTAGTACCTAGAGCCTACCATCTGGTGCTTCTAGCCATAGCCCATAATATTCCCTTTGCAGGTCATATGGGCATAAAACATATGAAGAGTTGTATTATGCAGAACTTCTACTGGCCTGGAATTTTCAGAGATGGAACAGGGTACTGCAGGAACTGTGAGCAGTGCCAAAAGGTAGGCAAGGCAGGAGACAAGGTGAAAGCTCCTTTGATGCCTTTGCCTGTGATTGAGGAGCCATTTCAGAGGGTAGCTATGGATACTGTGGGCCCTCTGAGTACCACAAGTTCCACAGGGAAAACGTATATCCTAGTGGTAGTGGACTGTGCTACACAATACCCTGAGGCAGTGGCTTTGTCCTCCATCGAGGCAGAGAAGGTGGCAAATGCTTTGTTAGAGATTTTCAGCAGGGTAGGTTTCCCAAAAGAAATACTGACTGACAGAGGTGCCAAATTCATGTCAGACCTGCTGACTTGTCTGTGGAAGTCCTGTGGGGTGAAGCACATGAAGACCACCCCCTACCATCCCCAGACTAACGGTCTTGTTGAGAGGTTAAACTCTACAATCAAGTCCATGCTAAGGGCATTTGCAGATCAGTTTAAGAGGGAGTGGGACAAATATTTGCCCCATCTGTTGCTTGCTTACAGATAAGTTCCCCAGGAATCCACAGGTTTTTCACCCTTTGAGTTGCTGCATGGGCATAGGGTGAGGGGACCACTAGATTTAATTTGAGATGAGTGGGAAGGTGAGTGCGAGTCTCACAAGGAGTCTGTTGTTGCATACATCCTAAACCTCAGGACAAGGCTCAGGGAATTCATAGGCTTGGCCCAGGAGAACCTGGCAGAAGCCCAACAACAGAAAAGGTGTGGTATGACAGGAATGCTCGAGCTAGAGAGTATGCTGTGAGGCAGCAGGTAATGGTTCTCATTCCTGTCAGACACAACAAGCTGCAAGCAGCTTGAGAGAGACCCTACAAGGTGGTAAGAAAGGTAAGTGATGTTAACTACATGGTGGAACTGCTAGACAGAAGGCAGGGGTGCAAATTGTACCATGTTAACTTGATGAAACCTTACCATGACAGGGGGGGCCCTTGTGTTGAGCATTTGCAGTGGATTGCAGGAGGAGTCTGAGGGAGATCTGGGGACTGATCTCCTCAGTGGGGCTTGGGCTGATGCCTCAGTGGAAGGGTTAGCAATGTCCCAGCAGTTATCTCCTACCCAGGTTCAAGAAATCTGAGCAGTGTTTCAGGAATTTGAGGACAGGTTCACTGGGAAACCAGGGTGAATTAATATGTGACACCTGTGCCCCGGCCCAGAAATCAAGGAGTCTCAATCCTCACCACTAACACCAGAGGGGGCATCTCATATAGGAGGAAAGAATAACAAATACACACAGTAAAGTACAAGTTTCCTTAAGAGAACACAGAGATCACAGTCAGTCCGGGGCTGGTCTCTCCCTTGCTCTCCACGTCCCCAATAAGACTCCCCACTGGCACAGCTATAGGGTCCAGATCTCAGCCAGCTGGGCAAACTAAAATCTCCAGCACCCTCTCTGTCCAACCAGTGCTTTGTGCCCCTGCCCAAGTACCTGGCACACACACACACACACACACACACACACACACACACACACACACACACACACACACACTTTGAGATAAGAGTTTATATAACCACACCGACATTTCTGGGGAAGGCTGGCACATTCTCTAACTGTGCCTTTTTTACCCAGTCTATATGGTAGACATCACTACCACCACCCAGCTAATACTATCAGCTACCCAAAGGCCCTTAAAATGGTGTCCAATTATTACTGTGCAATATTATTATCCAATTGGTAAGTGTGACTAATAAGTCAAGGATTATTTGTAGTGACTTGGACAGTAAACTCTATAAATATGCAATGTACTCTAGAGCTTAACTTATCTCTACACAAACCAGCCACAGTTAAAAGGTTTTAAAATATTTAATAATAAATAATTAAAACCATAATACAATACTTTCTACTACACAGTGCTAGTCAAAAGAGCTCAGAGATCACACAGAAATACTTAAAATAAATCAGTAGTACAGTTCTAACATCACAGATGAACACTTGGTCTAATTGTTCTAGTTTGTAGCTATTTCTAAAAGAAAACACAGGTATGAAATAACTTACATAAGACAACAGGTAGGGCTGTGAGTTGGATGATCAAGACAAAAATGCTTCATAATTTCTGGTTCTCGCTGTTTAAATTGAAATTGCAGTTCTGATAAACATTACATCATTTCACACTTTCCTGGAAACTGTGTCTACATTCTTTTACACCTCCTTTTGTTATTTTGCAGCTGGTCAGGAGCAAAGCATAAAAATACATTTGCATGTTTAAATCTAGCAATTTAACTCTTGGTTAAAACAATAGAAAGAATTTTTTCATCTAGAATTTTCGGCACCACTGTCTACTTCAAAAGGTCACCACATGCTTTACTTTGGTCAGTAGAGTGCACTGTTGTCACATTTATTTCCAGTTCCACATGTAACAGGATTTCTTTACATTTAATATGACAAGCCTGTAGTTTACATTCATATTTACAAATGACAGAATTATTTGCAAAATTCTATCTGGTTAGGCTGGCAGCCTTCACCCTTCTCTACCAGTCTTCACACATCCTATAACAGCTCCATGCTGTAGTGTGATATAGACCTTTGTTAGGGGTTCTATACCTACACATGTTGTTTGTGGATGTTATGTGTGTGTGTGTCACTGTCTGTGTAGGGAGCAATGCATTTTAGCCTAGCCACACTCACTACAATTTGAATGCCCTACTTTGGCAATCCTGCTGATGTCATCCAATGTGAAATACACCTTTGGGGAAAGAGCTGTCTAGTAATGCCCATGGTGCATCCTATAACAGCTCTATGCTGTAGTGTGAAATAGACCTCTGTTAGGGTTTCTATACCCACACATGTTGGTTGTGGATGTTTTGTGGGTGTGTCACTGTCTGTGTAGGGAGCAATGTATTTTAGCCTAGCCACACTCACTACAATTCGAATGCTCTACTTTGGCAATCTTGCTAATGCCATCCAATGTGAAATACACCTTTGGGGAAGGAGTTCTCCATTAATCCCTGTGGTGTATCCTATAACAACACCATGCTGTAGTGTGATATAGACCTCTGTTAGGGGTTCTATACCCACACATGTTGGTTGTGGATATCTTGTGTGTGTGTCACTGTCTGTGGTGGGAGCAATGCATTTTAGCCTAGCCACACTCACTACAATTTGAATGCCCTACTTTGGCAATCCTGCTGATGTCATCCAATGTGAAATACACCTTTGGGGAAGGAGTACTCCAGTAATCTCTATGGTTCATGCTATAACTGCATAGTGCTATAGTGTAAGATGCTAGTTAGGTAGGGGTTCTAATCCCAGAAATGACAGGTGTGTGTGTGTGTGTGTGTGTGTGTGTGTGTGTGTGTGTGTGTGTGTGTGTGTGTGTGTGTGTGTGTGTGTGTGTGTGTGAGAGACACCTGGGCCCAATGTAGAGCGGGTTTTGCAAATTTCTTATATGGTGGCCCTAGTATATATTACAATGTCCACCTTACAGGGATAACAGATGTGAAATAGCCGAGAGGCTGTGGTGCAAGTCTATACCAATACATGTGACATCAAGGCCAGTCAATCACAGTTAGCAACCCCAGTATTACCCAGAGCACAGTCTCAACCCATGTCTCATACACACACACACACACACACACACACACACACACACACACACACACACACACACACATACACACACACACATGCCTAGGCAACAGTGAATATGTGGGTAGAACACTGCATACTGGCCACTGATAGTAACTATGGAGTGACTGCAGTGGGCTACAAAGGGCATGGTGCCCTGTCCATCTGTCTAATAGGCACGTACATGCAGACAATGCATCTTCCCCAAGTTCCCCACTGGACATCTGCAACAACTGTGGTGCCATGACATGTGACCCACAAAGGACATACCAATCCATGAAAACATGCCCTGTATGGACAAATGTCACTGACACCAGGGAATCCTGTTAGCATGCTATCAATGTAGGTGCAGGGTAAACCTGCTGTCCATTTCCAGTTCCCACCACAGGTGGCCAAGACTGGCACATCTGATGTTAATCTGTGTACACAACATGGGCCAGACCCCAGGTACTGTTCCACATGTCATTGTACATGCATGTTGGAGGTGTGCACATCCCAGACACTGTCCATGTCATGGACTAAGGAATGCATACATGGCAAGTGATGCACAGCACTGGCCACACACAATAGTCTCCCAGGTGACTGGATGGTGGATACAATACCCACCTGTGTGGGCAGATGCAGAAATTACAGCCCTGAGCCACAATGCAGACCATTGTCATGTGGCCTGATGGTAAGGTATACCCATCACCTAGCCTTGTTTAGCCGTCTGGCAGTCGACCACCTCACACCCGTACAGAAATGCATCCATACATGTCAGTACTGGCACCCTGTGTGTTTGTGTATGTGTTGTATGATGCGTATGATCACATCCACACTCACTACAACCCCCACATGCATACTGAAGTATGCTGTCTGATGTCAGACACTTCTCCATACCCTTTGCCCATATAACCTCCGTATGACCCAAGTGGTGCATGTGATACCTGCACAGTATTGTGTTGTGGCAGTCTCACTAGTGATGAGCTGTATCCCTTGCCCTGCCAAGTGTGTCAATGTGTGTGCATCCCTGTGAGGGTGTGGATGTGTTGACGCTGGCACCTGTTCATACAGACAGGCACGTGTACTTCACCTACCATATAGCTACCATATCCCTGTTGCAGATGTCACTCACATCACATATATGTTCTGAGGACTCCACAACAGGTAACCTATGTGGCGCATCCAATAAATGCATAGAACTGTGATAGGACTACAAAGTCATCAAGGGTTTGATACCCTGTGTTGGTAGGTGTGTGACACAAACATACTTAAGTTTTACTCTCCCACCCCCCCCCCCGAATTGTCTTTGCCTCTGTCTGCCTCTCTCACTCCCTCACTGGTGGATGTGGAGACCTACACCTGATTTGCTTAGGCAGCAGCAGCATGTTTAGTTTAAGTGATGCTCATGATCAGCCAATGGCCTCTGCACGAATTGCAATCCTCCCCTAGCTGATTGCATGTGGAACAACTGTGGTAACATTCCCAAAGCCAATTGCATAGAAACACACTCCAATATCTAGGAACATCATGTTGGTGTTGGCCCTTTTCATTCACTGTGAGCAGGAACTCAATTTGTTGTTTGGCCAACAGCATCTCAGATGGATTGGGGATTTACCTCTGACACCATACACTGTGGAAACAGGCCAACAAAAATGAGGGGGATGTGCCTGACCTGACTACAGACTGTAAGTGCTGCTATACTGCATTCAGAGTAGTGTTGGTTTAACAGAGTGTGTGCGGCTATGGCTGCCCTACATGTATTAATACCTGCCATGTCAGTTTTATGTTTATGGGGACTCCCCATCTGTAGGGTCATCTACAGACTGGGCAGAGTGTGGTGCCTTAGGTTTCATATGTTACCCACAGAGCATGTATCTGTGAACTGCAGAAGGTAGTGTGAGGATTGCTGTCTATGGATGGTGAAAGCTGTAACAGTTACTGTCTTCATATCCCTCATAGGACATATGTTGCGACAAACCCTGTTACAACAGTAAATGTATGAGGTTATCACAGCAACATGTCAATATTGGCCCTGTGTATGTGCTTCCAGCCACAACTCTGTCAACCTTTGTACATATGTCATGCATTAAGAGGTGCATATGTGCTGTATACCATAATTATTGTCATCATATCTGATAACAAGCCAGTGAGATATCAGACTGCTACACATGTTATGCACAGTAGGGGTTATATTTGATGACATAACCTGGACATTCTGTGGTTGTTTGTACAGTACTGAGGTCTGTGTACTTATGGTGAATGTCGACAGTGTTTGTATTGTTAATATGTACCTTGGCCTGTGTACAGACTGTGGTAGATGTCATCGTTCTGGGTCCTGTCCTATCTGATGTTACATGCTGCTCCACTGTATGTTACCATATTGGCTTACATGTTTGTAGGGCCATTCACACATGTCCCATACCACAGACAGGCATCAGACCACACTCTGCAGTGGCCCAGTATATGTAGGGTTAGTGTGTGAGTGGCACATATGAGGATGGTGTTGAACAGATAGTCCATGTACTGTAATATTATGCTAGCTTACCATATGTGGCTGTGGCTGTGTTCACATTGGTTGTGGTTATGCACTTTCACACAGGTGTATCTTACCCTGTGCTTTGACATGCCTGTAAAGCCTGCTATATATGCAGGTACATGTGCATTCCCCCATAGGAGATGTAGGCCAGTGTTGAGCCTGTCTGCCTGTAGCCTGCACAGTGCTTTGTTACATGCCTAGCAGCTTAGTTTACTTACCCAGTGAGATGTCATGTCCAGATACTTACCAGATGTACTGCTGCTCGGCCTCCCTTAACAGTCATGTATGTCAGACAGAGTGGTGGAATGCTGTACATATGTATGTCAATATCTAGTGGGTAGTATGTGGCCATGGCACCTCTGTACCAGCAGTCATTATGTGTCAGGACAGACAGGGGTGTGTGAATGCATAACCTATGGGGGTAAATGTATATCAGTCGTTATGTGTTATAACCATCTACATGGCTGTTAACATCCATATTGTCAGGCTTGGTCCACATGTTCTGCACTAAGGGGTTTTGTGTATACCTCTGGACTGTACAGAGTGTGTCAGAATCCACATCTATTGGCCAGTATCTCTGCTGTAGTCCACAGGAGCATTACGTGCTTGCAGCGGTACTGTACTATGATGTCCTTAGGATGTCTGTCAGTAGACAATGGCGCACATGTGGAAAGCAGATGTGACCTCCCACACACACCATGTCTGTGAAGACAATCCCTATTACAGTAGCAATAGCCTACTAATATACCTGCTATACATACCTGACATCCCCTTGCACTACGAATTTGGGGCTATAGGGGCTGAGGTAGGGCTACACCCCATGTTCAGGACATATGGTGAGCATATATGTACATATGATTATCCAGATATCAATATAGATAATTACACATGTACATATCGGCATATATAGATGGATGTGTATATGTACATAGATATGCATATACACACCCAGATATATACATATACAGAGCATTATATGTCTACACATATACAGATAGTGATACATGTGCACATATATATATATATATATACATATACCATGCTGCCTTCCTGCCAGCGGTCCACTGCTGTTGTATCCCCCACACATAGGGTGGGGCTGGGGCCATATATGTGTGGGCTTCACCTACACAATACATTTGTGCCCATATGCACTCCAGAGGCCAGTGTATGTAACAGTGGTATATGGCCCTGTACTACTGGGTCTGAGGGGGATGCATTATACATAACCTAGGCTGTTACAAAATGTGGAAGCATCAGGGGTGAGCTGCCTTAAGGTATCTGGAGGTACAGTACCATACATTTCACCTATCTTGACATTACTTACATTATGTGCGTTACTGCAGGCCTACTGCCTCATGCCATACAGACTGTTCTGTTTGCCAGTGTGCCTGTGATGGTGTCAGTTTTGCCTTGTTATGTAACAGTTATATCCCATTTGGTCCACTGAAGTCTTTACCACCTAGTGATTGTCTACAGAGTGTAGATAGAGGCTGCTGATCTATACACCTGCATCACTTACTGTTGATTGTGTGGTATCCTGTGACCCAGCCTGTTTTTACTATTGTACAATTTGAAGAGCTTGGCCTTGACAGCAACAGTTGTGGACCTTTCCAGGCTACTGTATTAGTATAACTGTTGCACAGTTGCATTACTCTGTTTATATGTATGTCAGTGTCTGAACAGCTATATGACATGGCATATAAATCTGTAATAGTACACAAATAAAGGTTTTCCATTTCTGCGAACGTGTGTGTGGTGTTTTATCCTATGACCTCTCTGTGGGTATATGTTGCAGGCAATGCATGTCATTTGTATTGGTGGCTCATCCAGTGTCCATTTGTTAGGGTGTTAACTGTAGGCATAGTGCTGCTCCATATTGTGTGCACTTACTACATAAGTATCTTACTGTACATATCTATGCGTGTGTATGTGTAGTCACATGTATATCTATATATATATATGTGTGTATATATATATATATATATATATATATATATATATATATATATATATATATATATATGTATATATATATATATATATATATATAGATATATATATATATATATATTCACTTCATAACATTGAAATATCAAAATACTGAAACTCAAAACACTGAAACCAAAATACTGAAACTTCAAAATCTTGAAAACTCAAAATACTGAAACTCAAAATACTGAAAACACATATTATGGGTAAACTCAGTTTAAACAACATAAATCATAACAATTTCTACCAAATATATGCAGGGGAGCAATCCCCCCTGCACACCCCCTGCTAATTAAATATATCAACACCAAGATTGCACATAGTGTAGTTACTGCAATCTTGGAGTAGATATATATAATTAGCAGGGGGTGTGGGGGGCACATCCCCCCACGTGGGGGGTGCAGGGGGGCTTGCCCCCTGCATATATTTGGTAGAAATTGCTATGATTTATGTTGTTTAAGCTGAGTTTACGCATAATATGTGCTTTCAGTATTTTGAGTTTCAGTGTTTTGAGTATTCAGTATTTTGAGCTTTCAGTATTTTGGTCTTCAGTATTATGAAGTTTTGTCATTTTCAGTATTTTGAAGTTTCAGTGTTATGAAGTGAATCCATATATATACAACTGTATCTGCATATATGTGCCTGTGTATATGTATCCTGGGGATGTTGATAGCTTCCACATTTTACATTTCCTATGTGAGCCAGACTGTACTGCATGATATGTTACCAATACTAGCCTGACATCATACAGGTGAGATGTAGTACTGTTAACATCTTGTGCCCATGTCATGTCAGGACCTGGTTATGGGATCTGCAACACTTGTAGTGTATTGCAGGGCGGACGCGTTTGGCTGTGGGGGGTTGGGTATACCTATTCATACAAGACATATATTGTTTGGGGCCTCACAACCCCATTAATGATGCATGTGGACATATATGATTTAGTTACTCTCCCATTGATATCTACACATGTATGTCCATATATACCTATGTGGATATATATACCTGCTTACATATGTATAACTATGTCCGTATATACCTACATAGATATATATCTGCTTACATATATGTAACTTGCTGTGTATATGTAGACATATAGGTGCAGACATATATATATATATATATATATATATATATATATATATATATATATATATATATATATATATATATATATATATATATATGCTGTATCTGTTTAGATATTAATATATTTACACACACACATACATCTAAATGTTGGAATACATTCTCTGTACTGTTGAATGACTAGGCTGGATGATATGTTTTTGAAAACATCAGGATTAGGTATATCTGGCATGGCATAGTGGTAAGTCACTTTGTCTGTGGTGTGCAGGGTCCTGGGTTTGAGTGCTGCAAAGGCTGTTGGATACAGAGTGATTAAGGCACATTAAAGCAGCTGTAAGTGGGTTTGTGCATGTTTGCACGGAGGTAAGCACTGCTAACTTCCGGTTACAGTTTCTTATACACCGTTAGCTTCTAAATTGCTGAACCAGTGTAGGCATTGCTTACCCCCATGCAAACAGGCTTAGACCCACTTACTGCTGCTTAAAAGTGCTTACTCCCACTTACCCCCGTGCTAATTTCTTTAAAACAAAAGAAAAAAGGGTTGATAGGAAAGTGGTGAAAAAGGGGCACAAAGAGGGAAAGACAGCAGGGAAAATAGCTAGGGATGTGCAGGAAGGGTGTAGGGAAGGTCCATAGCTGCCCATTTCTTCTACAGAAACAGCTGTGCATATACACTGAATTTGGAGGTAGATTTGGACACTCAAACCCCTGGGAGAGGGGTGAGGACAACCATAATAAGTTGTGATGCCAATTAGACCAGATTACATGTGTCCAGTGGACACGTGCGAAATGGACAGCTATGTATGGGGCGAGATTTTTTTGTGGGAACAGATTGCCCTTTTTTTCTTTTTGTCAGGTGAGAGTAGGATGTTGGGGAGGGGTAGTAGGTATATTTAGGGAGGTAGGTTGGATAGGTTAATAGACAAGACAAACAAGACACATACAGGGGCAGTATATGACACATGTGGGGGGTAAACGACTTGATGGGGAGGACTGTTGGGATATCGGAAGCCCACAAGTCCCCTAGTAGTAACAGTGGGACTGAGGTCTCCACCCATGGGCAGCCACCAATGCACCTTCCCATGGGTGGGCAGTCACCAATGCACCTTCACAGCCCTGAAGGTGGCTGTGCTGGGGGCTGAGCCACAGAGCCAGGCTGACTCTCTAATTGTGACACGTGGCCCTCAAGCTGGCATAGAAGATCACCGAACTGCTAGTTGATAGCTCTACACACCACGACCCCGACCTGGTGACTGGTGACTGGTGACAGGTGCCTCTCCGTGCCCACTCCCGGGGGGGGCAAGCCCAATCCCCTGAGGCAGTTCCACCTGAAGGTGGTGGAGGACCAATGGACAGGGAGGTCCAGGGTTGGGCCCCAGACATGCTGGTGCCCGATGCCACAGCCAGCTGAGGTGGGACAGGTGGGTCCACTGGGACTGGCCTTCCCAAGTGTGGTATAGCATTTAGATTTCATCATCATATATGGGTTAGTAATGGTCAACACATTCCAGGGTTAGGTATCACAGCATGCATAGATATTCCCATTAACCCAGACACCAGATACAGAACAGTTGCATAGCAAACAGAACACATGCATATATGGGACTACAGTGGTGATATGAACAGCATGCAGGTACATTGATGGCACCATGCCAATGTTGGAATTATTCCAAATAGCACATGCATGGGAACCATGAAATTATTTATCAAACAAATGGACATTATCAGAGTCAGTACATACCAGTTGGGGTTGGTATGTTGATTATTGTTGGAGATATGGTGTGGGGGGATGTCAATTGACAACTAGTATATTCCTGTAGGCCACATTACTTTCCTAGTCAGTGCTGTTATCTGTACCTTACAAGTCTTACTACACTACCCTATAGCCTTAGTTTGGTCAGTGATATGGCTGTCGTCATCATTGCACATGAACCAGATTTACCTGCAGTATACACCTCTTACTTGGTATACCTGTGGAGGGAATGTTTGTTAACACTAACTTTCTACACATACTTCTGGATTCTGGGTTGTTGTTTTGCACACAGCTATCCAACTCTTTCTGCACAGACTCTGGTCATGTGTTGACCACATGCTGGTGTGCCAGGACATATCTAGAATATTGCCCTCTTCCACCTTTAGTGACCTGACACACACATATACATGCTTTCTTACACAGTTATATTATTTAGCACAGTTTGGGTGACAGTGACCAGTGATACTGTAACACTCACAATCCCTTACAATACCAGAGTGAACAGTACCAGTACATGTTATATTGGTCTGTATTTCTCAGCACGGTGTTCATATCCAACGTACCTGTGGGAGCAATGTTTGTTAGCACTACCTGACTTTTGCCACACAAAGTTCCGGATTACACATTAGTATTATGCACATACATCTCACTCTGTTACTGTACACACTGGTCACAGCTTGACAACATGGGAGTGTAGATAGGACATATTTGAAATATTACTCTCCTAACAGTTTTGTGGGTTGCTACAGTGACAGGTGTGTTCTCATGATGGTTGACAATCGCTTGTATTCCCTTTCTGCTGGCTACACATCTGGGATCATCCCACAGACTTACCAGGGGGACAGGGGGACAGGCAGCAGATATGGGCAGATATACTGGACATTCTAGCCTCATGTGTACAGTTGTGGGGTATGACTCTGTATGTAGTCTAATTCCACTCCCAGGATTCAGATCATGGCTGTGTCTGCTACAACTTAAACACTGTCCATCACAGTTGTGTCTGCTATATTGATATTGCTGTATATCTCCAATCTGCTTTCTGTCTTATTAATCCCGTGTGCTTATGCATTCTGACCTTGTATAACAACACTCTTATACAGATTTCCTAGACAGGTATATGTTGTTGGACAGTGTGGGCGACAGTGATCTGTAATACCTCATTATTCAGAGCAACTGCATATCATTCTTGTATTTCTGGGCTCAGTGTCGGTATCTGATAGACCTGTGGGAGGAATGTTTATTTGCACTGCCTGAATGTTTCCACACACAGTACCAGGTTCCACATTACTATTATGCACATGCATCTCACTCTGTTACTGTACACACTCTGACCACAGCTTAACAAGGTGGGGTGTAAATGGGACATACGTGGCTTCTTAGTCACATAAGGTATTGGGGAGTTGCTAGTGTGCCAGGTTTGTTGTCATAGATGTGTGTCAATCAGTTGTATTTCCTGCCTGTTGCCTGTGTGTCTGGGATCATCCCACTGATTTCACAGGGGGACAGGTTGATAGACAATAGATATGGGCAACTTTAATAGACATTCTGGGCATATTGTACAGTTGTGGGGTATGATTCTGTATGGTTGTGTGTGCTAAAAAATCAACAGTTCACATCTCAGTTGCATGTGCTATTCAGTTTTAGTTGTCTGCATTTCCCTGTTTACTGTCTATGTGTCTCTCAGTTATACTAAATGGCCTCTGGGGATTACACCTGTCATATACAGGCATTCTTACACATTCAATTTATGGTGCATGGTGTGGGTACCAGTGCGTAATATAACAGTACTATTACATGTTTGCAAATCTACATTACCATATGATACCAGAATATATACATGCAGTCCAGCAGTTAGACCTGTTTTGTCACAATATTACCCTTTTATTGACATACAAACAATATGAGACTCTTCCTGCCATATTCTCTAGTGTATACAGTACTTGCCTTGAACAATACAGGTTTTATACTAGCAATTAATTTACTACTATTTTTATTTTTATTTGCTATGACAGTAAATGCATGAGTATTGCTGACCTGCTTTGCATCGCAACCTCGCCATGCAGCTGATGTGGGCCTCCTGGTTCATGGCCCGCTCTGTTGCAGCTGTGGGGGACATAAGAGGAATATTTAGCCATACCTATCCTTGATATACCTGAGCTGGCAATCATTACACACGTACTGGAGTGATACTTACACATGTCTGGGACATCCCCTGATGCTCTAGCCTCTTGGAGCCACTCCTCCAAGCGGTCCCCCTTCCACCCCTTCAGGTCAGCATAGTGGTGCCTGACCTGCTCACCAGTTTGGGGTATGCCAGTGGCACTGGTGAGGTTACAGGTGAGATGGTCCCAGGCCTCCACCTTATATTGGGAGCCCTGGTACTGGCCCTGCAGCAGTCTCTGAGCATGGTCTTTAACTAGAAGTCCTGCCATGACCTTGGACTCTTGTATGCACCAGCGCTGCACCCGGAAGCACACTCCTTCTCCCCTTACTGCCATAGTGCCTGTAAGGGGAAGCTACAACCAATTATGAGATGTATTCCCACTTCTTGGGTTTAAGTAGGGCTGATTTCCTGTACTTTTCCATGACTGTCCAGTTTTAAAAAGGCTAATCTATGGGCAAACCTGCTTACCTAAGGTTGGCATTGTTTAAAGGGGTATACCACTGGGCACAAAGAGTTAGCTGGTTTGCACACTGCTCACACCTCCTAAGCTGGCCTGTGCAATGCTTAGCGTTGCTTACATTAGACTTTCATTATAATGCCTTTTGGGCATTGTGCTATTATTCATTACACCTTATATGTATGCCTGGTGTCCCTGATTGATGTGTACGTACACTCTGTGGGGTCCGTGTGTTTTATTGGGGACTTCAACACTCTGTTACAATTACACCTCACTTCTGGGCTTACTGCTGTATTTCAGTTCACATATTTATGTTATGTAGTGGGTTATGGCACATATGATTGTATACTGATGCCTTTCACATGTTCAGCTTGGTTATCCTATGGTGAGGACTTGTTTGCTACTACCTCATTCTTTTGTACTTCTGTCATGGTGTGGTGGATAACTACTGAGACTATGGTGTATACAGTCCTGGGTTCGAGACTTGTATGGCTGTTTATTTTATTGGTGGGCAGAACAAGGGGCCGTTGGATACAGAGTGATTACGGCACTTTTGAGCAGTTGTAAGTGGGTTTGCATGATGGTAAGCACTGCTAACCTGCTGTTACATCTGCTTACAGAGAGTTAGCTTTAGTATTGATTAGCCAATGTAGGCATTGCTTACGCCATGCAAATGGCCTTAAGGCCGCTTACTAGTGCTAAAATATGCTTACTACTGCTTATTTGTGCTTAAACCTGTTTACTAGTGCCTTATTCATTATGACACTGACATCTCACATGTGCATTTACTGCAGCACTCCAGTTCATAAATATATATTATTTAGTGAGTTATGCAACAAAAATATTGGTCATAACGTGCTTTGCCATGTAAAATGGAAGGTGCTGTAGTGGGACTCGAACCGAGAATGCTTGTTTATAAGGTGAATGCTCTGCACACTACGCCATTGCTATGCTGCTTCATTTGCATATATCTTCCTTGTTATCCTCTTCAGCCTTTTAAGCTGCTTTAACCACAGCTAAACGATGGGCACACCCACGCACCTATGGTTAGCTCTAATCAGATTTTTTAAAAAAAAGGGTTTCTTCATTTTATTTCTACATTCTGTTACTGTTATACACAAGGGAGACTGTTGGTGGGGGTATGCGGTCACCTTTGAGCAATCTTGCTCATTGCCTACCCCTTTCTGCTCTTCTACATTGCGGGGGCATGTTTATTCTGAGAGCTCTGCTCTCAGACACACCGCCTGCACTCTTACATGCTCTGTGTAAGCCTAGGAGCTCGGGCTGCGATCCTCATTAATATGCATGGTGCGCTGCCGTCCTGCTCCTAAATGGTCACTTCTGTGCAGGACTAAGCTAGTCCTGTGCAGAAGATTAGTAAATCTGGGGGACGTAAAAATAAAAAAAATCTTTAAAATGCAGTTCAGAGCATTTAGGGAGTTATGGCTTCTTGAAGAAGCTGACGAGTAAGGCAAAATGAGAGAAAAGGAAGAAAAAAGTAGTGTGCATAGTATAGGGAGCCCAAGATGGAGGAACAACAGGAAAGGACTGGAGGGTGTGTGTGTGTGTGTGTGTGTGTGTGTGTGTGTGTGTGTGTGTGTGTGTGTGTGTGTGTGTGTGTGTGTGTGTGTGTTGGGGTGCTGAAACAGTAGGTCTAGGGTGCCAAAGCTGCTGCAATGCATCATTGTTGCAAATAAATGCCAGTAACTGTAAATGTCCCTTTGTGAGATGGTCCGACATAGTGTGTTACATAGGCCTGTTGTAATGTAAGAGTATTGTAGCTACTGGTCAGTCTGTCTGTACTACTCCTAAAAGTTTGCAGTAGGAACTAAAATGTTGCTTAGGAAGGGTGGCAGTGACAAGGTGGTAAGTAGGCTTGAAGTGCCCAGGGGGCCCTCAATGTGACATTTGCTTGTTTGGCATCTACTTCTCTGAAGTACAGGCCAACACTAAGGGACTCTGGATAACAAAGTTTGCAGATGACTGCAAACTGGGAGCCAATATTGAATCCCCAAATGATGTGGATACTCTACAAAGGGGCCTTACAGAAACAGATGCTTGGTACCAGAGCCATGGGCTCAAGTTCAATGCCAAGAAATGTATAGTTATCCTCTTTGGGAAAAAACATGTATCCGTGAATTACCATATAGGTGGCAGTACACTAAACACCGAAAGTTTGATAAGAGACTTAGGGACACAGGTGGACAGTGGTCTCACCTTCAATAACCATATCGCCACAACAGTCAGGAAATCCTTCTATGTGGCACACCTCATCACTAAGGGCTTTTCATCCAGAAAAAAGGAGGTCATTGTCCCACTGTACTCATCCCTCATTAGACCCATTATAGAATACAATGCCCCGTTTGGTATGTACCTCTCAAGACATTTGCAACAACTGGAAAGGCCACAGAAATACCTCACTAAAAGAATCACAGGCCTAAAGCAGATGCCCTACGCTGACCGCCTTAAAAACTCCAGCAATACTCTGTCGCATATCGTCTACTCAGAGGCGAACTTTGCTTAACATACAAGGCCATGTCAAACCCAGAGCTGTTGGACATGCTGCACTTAAAGAAATCCCAATCCCTCAGAGCCACATGCTCCAGGGATCTAAACCTTGTCATCACAATAAACAAAACATGCTGGAGGGATAGGTTCCTGACCCAGAGACTCCCCAGACTCTGGAATAGATTGCCCATACATGTCAAGCAGAGTGCCTCTTTGGTCCTCATCAAAAGGAACCTTGACGATTGGATGGGAGAAAGGAAATTCACCCCGGGGATCACTTCAGTCACCCTGCTAGACAGGGGTCCAGGGAAGTAAATAGTGTGGGAAGAAATAGCTAGGGAATTGTTATGGCTAGGCTTGTATAGGCCCTAGGGCTGATAGCCTAGTACCAACCTATGAACCTATACAACATGCCTATCTAGTAAGTGTAATGCTAACATAACCATTTCTATATTTACAAACCACAGATCTGATAAGTGTAATGCTAATATAACCACTGTACAACATGGCCATCTCAAACATATACTTCTTACCATACCATTAGCACTGTTACACACTGCACATCTGGTAAGTGTAATGCTGACATAACCATTTATGCTGCTTCAAATTTCACATCTGGTTAGTAAAATGATGACATAATCATTAGGGAAGAAAGAAAATGCCCATCTGATAAGTTTCATTAATGCAGTTATAACAAACCCATCTGCTAGGTATAATGCTGATATAACCATTAGTGCAGTTACAAACTGCATATTTGGTAAGTGTAATGCTAATATAACCTTTAGTGTAGATACAACATGACTGATAAGTATAATGCTGACATAACCTTTCGTGCAGTTACATATTGCACATCTTGTAAGTGTAATGCTGGCATAACCATTAGTGTTTTTTTACAAATTGCACATCAGAGAGGTGTAATGTTGAAATAACCACTAGTATGCCCATCTGGTAAGTGTAATGCTGACAGAATGTTAAGTGGAGTTAGAACATGGCCATCTGGTAAGTGTAATGCCAACATAACCATTATTGCAGTTACTACATACCCATCTGCTAAGTTGTAATGCCCTCATAACAATTAGAACAGTTAAAATTTTCCCATCTAGAAAGTGTAATGCTGTCTTAACCATTAGTACATTTACACCATACCCATCTGGTAAGTGTAATGCTGACAAAACCATAAGTGCAGTTACAAATTGTACATATTGTAAGTATGCGACTGATATCACCATTAGTGCAGTTGCTAACTGTATACCTGTTGTGTAACACTGACAAAACTTTTAGTGCAATCACAACAGTCTTATCTTATAAGTGCAATGCTGACATAACAATTTGTGTAGTTGCAAGTTACAGATCTGGTGAGTGTAATGCTGACATAACCATTGGTGCAGTTATAACATGCACTTCTTATAAGTGTAATGCTGATATTACCAAGAGTTCAGTTAAAACATGCCCATATGGTATGTCTAATACTGACATAACCATTAGTATACTTGGAAACTGCACATCTCATAAATTGAATGCTTATATATCCATTGTACAACATGGCCATCTGATACTTGTAATACTGACATAACCATTACTGCTGTTACAAACTGCACATCTGGTAAGTATAATGCTGACATAACCATTAATGCTGTTGCTAATTGCACATCTAATAAGTAAAAGTTGGACATAACCATTAGTGAATTTAAGAACATGCCCATCTGATAAGTATAAGGCTGACATAATCATTAGTTCAGTTATGACATGTTCATGTGGAAAGTATAATGCTGACATAACCTTTAGTGCAGTCACATATTGCACATCTTGTAAGTGCAATTCTCACATAACCTTAGTGTAGATACAACATGCCCATCTGATAAGTGTAATGTTGACAATTCCAGTAATGCAGTTATAACATCCCCACCTGGTATGTGTAATGCTGGCACAACCATTGATTCTGTTATAGATTGCAGACTTCATAACAGCAATGCTGACATAACCATTAATGCAATCAAAACAGGATCTTCTGGTAAGTATAAAGCTGACATAAGCACTAGTGCAGGTACAATAGGTCCCTCTGATAACTGCAATGCTTACAAAACCAATAATGCAGTTAAAAATTGCACATCTGGTAAGTGTAATGCTGACATAACCATTAGTGCAATTTCAAATTACATGTCTGGTAACTGTAATGCTGACACAGCTATTATTGCAGCTACAGATTACACATCTGAGAAGTGTAATGCTGATATAAACATTAGTGCAATCGCAACAGGCCCATTTGGTAAGTTTAATACTAATATAACTATTTGTGCAGTTACAAAATACCTATCTGGTAAGTGTAATGCTGACATAACTATTAGTGCAGTTACAAGTTGCACATCTGTTAAGTGTCGTGGTAAGATAACCATTAATGCACTTATAAACTGTACATATAATTGTAATGCTGATTGATATAACCATTAATGCACCTAAAAGTTGCACATCTTATATGTGCAATGTTGATCTAACCATTAGTACAATTAGAAATTGCATGTCTGGTAAGTGTAATTCTGACATAACCATTACTGCAGTGCAAACTGTACATCAGGTAAGTTTAATGTGTAATACTGAAATAACCACAGTTACAGTATGCCCATCTGGTAAGTGTAATGCTGAGATAACCATAAAATCATGATTATTAAGGCTGTTGCAACATGCCCATCTGCTAAGTGTAATTCTGATGTTACCATTACTGCAGTTAGAAATTACACATCTGGTAAGTATTGTACTCAGAAAACCATTAGTACAATCAGAACATGCACATCTTTTAGTTTAATGCTGATATATCTCTTTGTGCAGTTACAACAACCCCATCTGACATGTTCAGTTCGGAAATACTCATTAGTACAGTCATGATTTGCACATCTTATAAGTGTAATGCTGATATAACCATTAGTGCAGTTACAACATGTCCATCTGGTATGTGTAATGTTGGCATAACCATGAATGCAGTTACAACATGCCCGTCTAGTATATGTAGTGCTGACATAACCATTATTGCATTTTCAAAATGTACAACTGATAAGGGTAATGCTGACATAAGTACCAGTGTGAGTACAACTTGCCCAGCTGTTAACTACAATGCTTACAAAACCATTAGCACAGTTACTAATTGCACCTCTGCTAACTGTAATGCAGACCTTACTATTAGTGCAGTTACAGCATAACCATCTGGTATATGTAATGTTGACATAACCAGTAATGCAGCTGCAAATTGTATATCTGGGAAGTGTAATGCTGAAATAACTATTAGTGCAGTTAGAACACACCTATCTGTAATAACTAGAAATTGGATTTCAGATACACCTCCTTCGTTCAATGAATTTAAAAATGTTATGAATATAGTGTGCCATATGGAAATAAACACAATTAGGACTAGAACAAACAGAAAAACATCTTATTTTATTGTATGGGATAATTTACAAAATTTGTTAAAAAAATTTTAATTTCAATAGCATGGTATTTTAGTTTAATTAATTGATCTGATTGTAGTGGATGTCTTTGTAAATACTTTAGTTGTTTTGTTGAATATTATAATAATACCTATGTTTAATTACTTGTATAAAATTTTTATGATATTTCTCTTATATGTTAAAACAATAAACCTGTTTTAAAAAAAAAAAGAACACACCTATCTGGTAGGTGTGATGCTAACACAACCAATATCGCAATTACAACCCGCCCAGTTACCACATGCCCATCTGCTATGTGTAATGCCAAAATAACCATTAGTGTAGTTACAAATTGTACATTTGATAAGTGTAATGCAGAAAGAACCATTAGTGCAGTTACAGCATGCCCATCTGGCAAGTGTAATGCTGACATAACCATTAGTGCAGCTACAATTTGTACATCTGCTAAGTATAATGCTAACATAACCATTAGTGTATTTACAAACAGTACATATAATTGCAATGCAGACTGATATAACCATTAATGCAGTTACAGTTTGCCCATCTTATATGTGCAATGCTGACCTAACCATTAGTAGTAACAGAAATTGCACATCTGGTAAGTGTAATTCTGACATAACCATTAGTGCTGTGGTGAACTGTACATCAGGTAAGTTTAATGTGTAAAGCTGAAATAACCCTTAATGCAGCTACAGTATACCTATCTGATAAGTGCAATCCTGAGATAACCATGAGAGCAATCACAATTATTAATACCATTGCATCATGCCCATCTGGTAGGTATAATGTCAACATAACCATTAGTGCAGCTACAAATTACACATCGTTTAGCTGCAATGCTGACATAACCATTAGTGCAATTACAACATGCTCATATGCTGAGTGTAATTCTGATGTTACCATTAGTGCAGTTAGAAATTACACACCTAGTAAGTGTTATACTGACATAACCGTTAGTACAATCACAACACTCGCATCTTTTATGTTTAATTCTGATATCACTCTTTGTGCAGCTGCAACATGCCCATCTGATATGTGTAAATCTGAAATAATCATTAGTAAAGTCATAATTTGCACATCTTGCAAGTGTAATGCTGATATAACCATTAGTGCAGTTACAAATTTGATATTTTTTATGTGTAATGCTGATATAACCATTAGTGCAGTTACAAATTACACATCTTTTAACTGCAATGCTGACATAACAGTTAATGCAGTTACAGTATGTTCATCTGGTAAGTGTAATGCTGATATCATTATCAGTGAAGTTACTACATGTTACATGTAATGCAGAAATAACCATTAGTGCAGTTACAAATTGCATATCTGGTAAGTGTAATGCTGACAGAACCATTAGTGCATTCACAACAGACCCATCTAGTAATTCTAATTCTGACAACCATTAATGCAGTTACAACATCCCCTTCTGATATGTGTAATGTTGACATAATTATTAGTGCAGTTAAAAATTGCACATATAAGTGTAATGCTGACATAACCAATAGTGCAATCTCAACATGCCCAACTGGTAAGTGTAATGCTGGCATCAATATTAATGCAGTTACCATATGCCCATTTTTAAATGTAATGCTGACTCTACCATTAGTTACAAATTGCACATCTAAAAAGTGTAATGTTGACATAACCATTTCTGCAATCACATTAGGCCCTTCTGGTAAGTGTAGTGCTAACATAACTATTAATGCAGTGACAGCATGCCCATGTGATAAGTATAATGCTGACATAAGCATTAGTGCAGTTACAAACTGCGCATGAGTGCAATGCTGAGTTTCTTGTTGATAACTTAGCAATCATTACTTTGAGTGCTGACAGACTGAAACAAAGATCCCAAATCTCAAACATTGTTTCTCCTTTAAACGTGTTTTTTTTTTGGGGGGGTAGGGCTCCCTGCAACCTCTAGACATACATTTATCAACTCTGTAATTGCCATACCTCAGAAAAAAGGAAATGTTCTAGGAAATGGTAATCTCAGACTTGATATTTGTAAGCCCATTCTTAAAGCCTGTCTCTTTGTTCCTGGACTCGCTCTAATGGGTCCCAACATTTCAAATGATTACTGCAATGCGGAGAAAAACAAAACAGCAATGCTGACATGACCATTAGTACAGTCTCAAGATGCTTGCCAAGTAAGTGGCATGCTGACATACAGCTGCTGCTCACATTCCTTACTGTATCCTTTCCATATATGGACCCTAATTCTAGTCCCAGACAATAAGAAGACACTCTACTCCTCTTATTCCACTGGGACATCTTAAAAAGCCCTCTTTTGATGTGGATCTAATTATAAAATGCCTACTTTCTCTTTTGGAGAAAATGTTATAACATAACTTGTCAACATAAATGCCTCATTACACCTGGAAAATGTAAAATCTCCTTTTTTCATACTCATAGAGCAAAATTCACCCACTGAAATAATGTATCATTGACAATGACAAATGGCAGCATTCAGATTCAGCAGTTGCCTTATGGCAGATTGGAGAGCCATCCAACTGGGTACAACATACTATATTAATTATAAATCAAATCTTTTTGTTATGGAATATCAAATGTCAAAATATTTCTAATGTAATCTATTTTCCAGAGTACACTATGATGTGACTACTATATTCTTCCTTAAAAATGACTATATCTCATTTTGTTACCATAGTTTAGCATATGTTGTATTCAGTTTTTCCCATGCCCCCCTCTTTTTTTTTTTTTTTTGCCCTTAAACGAATGAACCATAAAATCTGCCTCCAAATGGACATATCAATGGGAATGCTTGGCCAGCGTTGCGGAAGAACTTTCAAGAGGGTGTTTCATATTAATAGCCATGGTGGCACTTTGTGTCCTCTCTGTTATCATTGCTACAATGATAGTTATATATGGCATAACCACACTCCTGGGCAGAGGGACTTGCTACTTTTCACAACAGGGGCCCAGGGGCCCATGACACTTTCACCATGCCAGCACAAGCTCCTCTATGTTTGCTGCAAAGGCTACACCATGTGGTGGTTGCTAAACTGAAAGCCCACACCAGTGACACATTTTCATTGCCCTTTGTTTAGGGTAATGCAGAAGTATGTGTTTTGCTCCTTTCCACCTTCTCCCTAGAATAGTCTTTGCCCATCTTCTCCTACCTGCTTCTTCAAAAGCCAGAGTTGTTAGGTGATTTCAGGTCACTTTGGACATAATCAGGGCCTTGGTTCTCTGTACCACTGGTGTTGACATATGTTTTATTCACTTAGCCATTCATACAGTTTACTATGTCAGATGAGACAGACTGATTTATGCGCAGAAAATAGTCACTAGGATTCTGTGGATACAGTAAGTCTGTTCAACTTCTAGCTATTCAGAATAGACATACATTTATTTCTGCAAAGGTGTGATATTCTTAAACCTTTTACTGATGAAAACCATAGAACTGTGGGAGCTGCATCACTGTGAATGACTATCAACCACAGACCCATCATAGTTAGAATCAAATATGACACTAGCGTATAAGCTGCTACCTAGCATGTCTTAAACATTAATGTGATATTACTGACAGAATTTATAGAACAATAGTTTAATAATCACTATTCAATTTGTTCAGAACAGTGGCAGCAAAGTTTGTATTAAAAAGCTTTACTTTGAATACCACAATAAGTATTATTTCAAAAAGGGAGCCCTACTAATGGCACCCTAGGTTCATAGGTTCATAGGGAGGTACTAGGCTGTTAGCCCTAGGGCCTATATAAGCCTAGCCAAAAAGGTACCCTGGCTTTCACCACCCAAGAAAATTATTTTCCTGTGTCCCTGTCGAGCAGAGCCACAGAAGTGATCCCTGGGGTGAATTTCCTATTTACCATCCAATCATCAAGATTTTTTCTTGAAGAGTGCTAATGAGGAGCTCTGTTTGACAGAGAAGTCTCTGGAACAGGAATCTATCTCTCCAGCATGTTCTGTTTATTGTGGTGACAAGGTTTAGTTCCTTAGAGCATGTAGCTCGGAGGGATTGGGATTTCTTTAAGTGGAGCATGTCCAACAGCTCTGGGTTTGACATAGCTTTGTATGTTAGGAAGAGATCGCCTTTGAGTAGGTGATATGCGATGGAGTAAAGCTGGAGTTTTTTGAGACAGTCTGCGTAGGGCATCTGTTTGAGGCCAGTAATCCTCTTTGTGAGGTATTTCTGTGGCCTTTCCAGTTGTTGTAGATGTCTTGTGAGGTACATACCAAAAGGGGCATTGTACTCTATAATGGGTCTAATGAGTGATGAGTAGAGGGGAACAATGACCTCTTTTTTCTGGATAAGAAACCTTTTGTGATGAGGTGAGCCTCGTAGAAGGATTTCCTGACCACTGTGGCAATGTGATTATCAAAGGAGAGATTACTGTCCACCTGTGTCCCAAGGTCTCTTATCACACTTTTGGCATTAAATAGACTACCACTTATGTGATAGTTCATGGGTACGGAGTTTTTACCAAAAGGGATGACAATACACTTTTTGGCATTGAGCTTCAGGCCATGGCTTTGATCACCAGGCATCTGTCTCAGTGAAGCCCTTTTGTAGTATGTCCACATCGTTATTAGTTTCGATTATGGCTCCTAGTTTGTAGTCATCTGCAAACTTTTCTAGCCAAAGACCATCTGTGTTAGCCTGTACTTCAGAGAAGTAGATACCAAACAGGAGAGGACCCAGGACTGAACACTGTGGTACTCCACTTGTCACTGGTCTGAAGTCAGATTTTGAGTCTGCTACTTTCACAGTGTTCGTGAGCCAGTTGGCAACCCATCTTGTGACATAAGGATTTATACCTAGTTTAGTGAGCTTATCTATAATTCCAGAGTGGGGGGTGGTGTCGAAGCCTTGGTGAGATCTAGATAAGCTGTGTGAACCACCTTACCCTCATCTATGGCTTTGGTGACTGCTTCAAAGAAGTCAGTCATGTTTAGAAGACATGATCTGCCTTATACAAACCCGAACTGGGTAGGGTCCAGAGTTTGGAGATTACCAATGTCTTTGTTTATGAGTTCCATGATGATACGTTCCATGGCCTTACAGACCAGGCTCATCAGGCTAATGGGGCGGTAGTTTCCGGGGTCTGTCATGGTTCCCCCTTTGTGGAGTGGGATAACTATCATGGTGTGCCATTCAGTGGGCACAAAGCCTGAGGTGAGGCTATGATTGAACATGGTACTTAGGTAGGGTGCCAGTTTATTCTGTAGTTCATGTAGAACGCAGCATGGGATATTGTCAGGTCCCATGGATGCTGTGTTCTTCATTTTGGAGAGTGTGTTTTTTACCTGTGCAGCCATGATTACAGGAACTTTGCATTCTTCTAGTATAGAGATGGGCCGTCTAGGTGGTGAGAGGGGGATAAAGTTAGCACTGAACCTATCTGCCTGGATGTTGGCAATATTAGTTGGTTCTGTATATTTAGTGCCATTGTGCTGTAACTCAGAGCAGATCTGAGTGTTGCCATTGAGATTCTTGACATAGCTATAGAATGCTTTGTGGTTGTCTTTAGGGTCAGTGGCAATTTTGATTTTGTTTTCATAACTAGCTTTGGAGGATTTTATGAAGGACCTCAGCTTCTTACTGAGGTTGACCAAGGAGTTCCTCCAGTCATGGGATTTTACTCTTTTTTGCAACAGTTTCTTTCTTCTGTTGTAGAGTTTGTTTATGGCAGAGGACCACCAGACTGGCTTCCTTTTTTGGAGGATAGGATCTTGGTTCCATTAGGGATAGCATGATCCATGCACTCATGTAAGTGCTTATAAAGTGCATTTGTGAAGGATTCAGCAGTCGTACCTCTAATGTCCGTCTGCATGGGTGTCATGAAGTTTGCCACTTCTGTCTTAAGAAGTGTGAAGTTGGCTTTGCAGAAGTTGTTTACGGTGGTTTCCCTAATTGGGGGTGGGGGCGGGATGTGGAGGTCTAGGGTGATTAGCTTGTGGTCGGATCTGACCAACGAGGAACTGACCTCTGGTGTGGAATACCGGTTGCCCATGTTGGTAATGACCAGGTCTAGGATATTGCTGCCCCTAGTGGGGGTGTGAATAAGTTGATCCAAGGTGTTGGAATTTATGAATTCCAGAAAACGTTGAGCAAAACAGTTGGTACATGAGTAGTTTTCCCAGTTAATGGTGGGGTAGTTGAAATCGCCCATTATTAGGGTGTTGAGTTGTACCCTAAAACTTTCCAGTATATCAAGAAATGAGGAGTGGGAATCCTGGTGCATGGTGGGGGGTCTGTAGTAAGCTACAATTTGGATTGCAGTCTTGCCCATAGTTAGTTGCACTTGGATAATCTCGGCTGCATTATGCTGTGCAACTAGCCTGGAGGATATCCTTAATGAATATGGACACGCCTCCACCTTTAGTGCTTCGTTCCAGGTTAGGTGACTGAAAGGTGTGGTATGAATTATAGTCTGGCAATGGAGGAGTGCTCTCTGGAGCTTTGAACCAGGTCTCTGTCACTCCACAGATGTCGATGTTCTCCATTCCAAGGAGTGCCTCGAGTGCATTTTGAGGTTTAGACTTCTAGCATTGAGTAGCATTACCCTCAGATTTTGCTTGCTTGTACCTGTTACAGTGGTAAATTTGTCATTTGAACCTTGCCTAAAAAAGGCACTATAGGGGTGGCAAGAGCCTTTGCCAGTATCCAGAATCCCAAGGGTGACAGGTGCAGGCCATCTCTGGCAAAACATCGTGGTCTGTCGATCATGTCGTCCCAGGCAGACAAATAATCGATCCCCTTAGAAAGACACCAGAAGCTTAGTCAATTGTTGAAGTCAATCATTTTGTCCTTGTACTGTGGTATCATTCTGGGTGATGGCAGGATGCTACTCATGGCTAGAGTCATACCTGCCTGGGCTACAAGATCGGAGAGGTCCTCCATGTCTCTTTTCATGTAGTACAGGAAGGTATATCTCAGGTCATTCACACCAACATGGACAATGACAGTGTCATATTTGTACTTGTTGTGGAGTGACCTGAGTGTGTGCATTATGTGGTGGATCCTGGCACCCGACAGGCAGCTGACAGTAACTTTCTCCTTGTTTAGCCTGGTGAGTGGAACATCAGTGTGCCTGACTATAGAGTCAACTATGACTAGAGTGTTGGGTACGTTGTTATGCCTTATGGGCTGTGGTTGAGTGGCACACTGAGTTTGTGGGCTATGTGTCATTTGGGTCATGTTGGGGGGGTGGAGTTTGCTTGCATTTCTGCTTTGGAGGTCCCTGATGCTTGGGCAGGTTTTTATTGAGAGCCTCCGCGAATGTAGGTGTGTGTTTTGTGTTTCTATGTGTGTGTTTTGGTGGTGTAGGTTTTGAGGGACTATGTGATGAGTGTGGTGTGGTGCAAGTGTTTACCTTCTCCTCTTGACTGTCTAGTACAGTCTTGGGTGAAGGGAGCTTTGCTTCTAGTTTGGCTACATAAGTGCATCTCTCACAGGTTGTAGTGTTGGATGGTAGGAGGAGAGGGTTGCCTGTGTACATGAGGCAATTGCTGCATTGCCCCAAGATGCCCAGATTCATCAGGTAGACAGGAGAAATCACTGGGAGCTGACACTTCGACATGCCTGGATAGGTGCTTATTTATTAAGTACTAAAAACTGCTTTCCTTTAGACAAGTGGGGAAAGTTGAGTGCTGTCGTAATTTGCAGCTTATTTAGTGCTTACGAGTTCTGAACAAGTGCTGAGTTCAAAGAAACAGATTTGAGTCCTGAAACTAGAAAACTGGCTAGTTCTAAGAAACAAAATTAAGCTAGAAGGTGTACCTCTAATACAAAAAGGCTTTGGGGTTCAGAAGCCTACAAACAGTCTAGACCACTTACAGGAAAGGCAGGAAACAAGCTTAATTTTTTTTTTCTTTCTCAGATGCTCTCTGTACACAGTAGGAGTGCCTGAAATCAGAATATGATCTCACTGCACTCAGTTGAATGAGCAAATGAGATGGACCCCTAATGTAATGAAACATTAAAATGTCCATGCTCTTGCTGTCACTGCCCTTTAATGTACATTCAGTTACTTAGTGGTATGCTGTTCTTTTTAAAGTCTCCATTCAATAAAAGTCATTGCATGAGTGGCCTTCATTAATGTTCGTTATTCAGATATTGAAATGAAAGAAAAACAAAACTGAATAGAAAATATGCTAATTTTCAGCTACAGCCGCTGAAGTTAATAAATTACAGAATCAGTGAGGTGAACTTGAAAACTATAGAAGGTATGGCAAACTGTGAAATGCTTCCCTAAATAAGGAGCAAAGTTTAACCACAATCTAGAAGTGGCAGGAAATATTAATTGCTGAACATTAGTGCATTGTGTAAAACACTGTAATAAAACAGCATGATTATACAATATAATAGAGAAAATTACAAGTCTAGGCACAGGAAACCCTCACCCGCAAGAAGAGTTCATTGTGGTTATACATACCATTTATCATCTGGTTTTACAATAAAACCTCCTGTTTCAGATCCCTATTTGAGTTAATGGCTTGCTGAAATTAACTGAAATACACTTTAGTCTTCTTTTTCAAGTTTGTTGCAACTGCTTTCCTTGCTGAAACAAGGTCATGATGTATTTCTTCAGCAAGTTGTGTTTATGTAAATATCTGTCTCCATGTGTAATATGTAGCTCCATTGACCCAAGAACCCACTGGCCAAGATATCATAACAGACGTTACAGCCAAACTGGAAAAAACCCACAAAAATGCTGATAATTAATTTGTTATAATAACACATGACACAATGTAGTGCTTTTGTTTTTGTTGTTGTTTTTTTATCCAAGCCGGACTCTTTGTGATTACAAGACCTTTAGCATGCTAGGCTTATCCATTTAGGGTGTGGTTTTGGCATGATGGTTAAGGTTTTCACCTCACAGACACAAGGTACAAGGGTTAATTCTAACAACAGGTTATTGGCTAGGTTTAAAATGGCCCATCAGGGAAGTTATCCTAGTATTCATCTATGAACCTAAAAACTGTTTCTTTTAGTTCTTGTAAATTCATAGTCATTGCTTGAGTAATGCTGTCTGTCCCTCTTGACCTCTTTCCTCCTGTTAATCTTCTGTCTTTGATCTTTTCTAGCATCAGTGGTTTCCGTAGTGAACCCTATCTTCACATTATTTAGCCAAAATATATGAGTTTTAGTTTTACTATAAGGCTTCTCAGTAAACAGTCTGGGTTTATTTCCTGATGTACTAAAGGATTTGATCTTCTTGCAGTCCACAGAATTCTCAAAAGTTTTCTCCAGCACCACAGGAAAAACAATCACTTAGTGCATTGTGTAACCTATAGTCCAACTCTCACAACCATATGTTATTACTGAAAAAAACATAGGATTGACTATAAAGAAGCAGCAAAGACACTTTTCAGGCTTACCTTAATATTTTATGTTTAATATTACCCTTATGCAAGGCTGTTTGATTCTAAAGTAAAAAGGAAAATTTAAGGGACCTTCTGGATTTTTAATGGTCTGACTGAATCCTTCTGGATTTTTATTGGTTTCTGAATTTTTGAACATTTCCTAACTTAGAACATTGACTTCAATAGAGAAATGAAACAATCAAACACACAAACACATTAATATTTTGCATTGCACAAATAACAAATTGAATTCTCTCTGAACATGTCACTGTTGCAATTGGTATAGCCTAATTTTGAATTTTAACTATTTTAAGAGAAATGAAATTGAAGAAGGGCATTAGCTGAATGGGGAATAAGGCAGAATATGCTTGTGGAAAAGGTACACAAACCGCATGTCTTATAATTTTGATCTGGGTTTGCAATAATAAATTAAGATTAGATAGCATGATGATCGATTTTACCAAATTAAACTCAATGACAAATTCATTTTTCAGAAAGAAAACAATGCTTCCACAGTCTACTTATATAGAGTTTTACCTTGCTAAAAATAACATCCTCTTGAGGGCAAAAACAAATTTCCAGATTTAAGTAGAACTTGGTTCATCAAAATGTGCCATCAGGTATTTTAACTTTTCTGTATCCAGCTGTTCCCATTTCACACAGAATTAATGCAAGCTAGAGATAGTAAACTTTTCTGTTTACAAGTTAAGGGGGTAAGACTGTGTGGCATCGACAAGTTTTGCTTTGCATGAAACTTATTATTTTATTATGTGGTTTACTGGACGTTATGATAAGCCTAATGCAGAGCTGACCAAATCACAGCTAAGAAAATATGTTAGATTGATTTTAATATAGCTGTAGAAGTTTGTGTATGTGCACCAAAAGTGATTCAGTGTGCTATGAGTAATCTCTTTTGTCCACTGTTGTATAACTATATATCTAATATATATAAGTTATGGGGGGTACATAGGGGTGCAGCTGGGCTTGCCTCCTGCAAATAAATCTCTTTTCCACATATATTTAGTGCATGCAACATTTTCAATGAAATGAGTTTCGATGCATTACGGTTTCGATGTTTTATGTTGTTGAAATGAGCCACAGTTTTTATAGATCAAATGAACCATAACGGTGTGTGTGTATATATATATATATATATATATATATATATATATATATATATATATATATATATATATATATATATATATATATATATATATATATATATATGTGTGTGTGTGTGTGTGTGTATATATATATATATTTTTTTTTTTTTTTATGATTGGAAAGTTAACTGATCTAATTCAGATGCTTTCCAGACATGATGCAAAATGGTAGAGAGTGTGTGTGTGTGTGTGTGTGTGTGTGTGTGTGTGTGTGTGTGTGTGTGTGTGTCTGCACATGCGTGTGTAGGTGTGTGTGTAGGGGGCGGCCTGTATGTGATAAGTATTCACATATTAAGCACGTAAGTATAATTTCTTGGCATATTTCCTGTATGTAACATTTTCAGTGAAATGAGTTTCCAAGCTTTTAATGTTTTTTTATGGTTTGGATGAAAGGAGCTACTGTTTTATGATGTGGGATGGTAAAGTGTGTGTGTGTGTGTGTGTGTGTGTGTGTGTGTGTGTGTGTGTGTGTGTGTGTGTGTGTGTATGTCTAAGTGAGTGGTCTGTATGTGATAAGTATTCATGTATTAATTACATAATTATAATTTGCTGTTAAAATTCACCTATACTAGTATTTCAGGAGATATTCAAAATTAAACAGATAAGGGAGTTGCTAAAATTATAAACTGGTTGACTTGCCAGTTCTGCAAAGTATGTTGTTGTTGTGTCTTTTGGCTTATCCCAGTTAGGGGTCGCCACAGCGGAACTCCGGTCCGCTAATGTTTGGTAGTGGATTTTTACGTGCTGAGTTACCAGCCCTGATGCACAACCTTCAATGAAGGCACGCCCATTCATGCATGCCTCCACACAGAAGACACTCTAGCTGAGAATCGAACGCGACAACGTCTTGCTGTGAGGCGACAACACTACCACAGCACCACTACTGCAGACTAAAAATTCAGTCCTTTTAGTATGGTAAAGCTCAGCTAACTTTTAGTGTTTGAAGGAAAGGTTTCACATCATACAAACCCTGTAACTTTATCTTTTAATTGATGTGCACACATTGACAGCATTTTATTTACATTTTAGGGACCGGTACATGTCAGCACTGTACTGATGTTTGTAGAAGTGGAAGAAGCAAGTAAGACTGTGCTATTGACATAAAATAAAAATGAACAATTACAAAAAAGTTTACATCTAAAATTAGTGACATTTATTATTGTTGTACGCAGCATTGATAACTGTATAAGGAAATGTGATGCAAGGTTGGTATTACAAGTTAGAAAGCGTGAAAAGAGTAGAAAGAATGTAGGCAGGACCTTCATAAACGGGGTGGTGGTCATGCTGTGTAATGACAAGAGTAATTAAACAGAAGAAAAACTGAGAATGTGTGATAGAAAACTGAACAAATAGTGGAACAGTCTGAGTTAGGGAGATCCCAGTTAGGACAGAATATATAAGCTAGGAGGAAGTGTAGGTAGAACATAAATTTTGAGGTAGTTAAGGTCAGAAGGTAGAGAAGGAAAGAGAAGAACACTAAAGGCAATCAAACATTAATAGCCCTGCAGTCAAAGTAGGGAGGATGAGAGCTGACAGTTAGACATGATATATTGATCACCCATTCAGAAGCATAGAGAGTGCTAGAGTGGATAGCATTCGATATGGATATATAGCCATATATCAAAAATGCAAAATATTGAGCGGCAACTGACTGAACACAACTGGTCAATCATCAGCCTATCAAAAAAGGGAAAAAAATACAATCCAACTTCAGTCAACAAAAATGTAATGATATGCTACTAAAAATAAACTGGACACCCATTAAACTGCTGCCTCTTAATGATGCTGTACAATACTTTAATACCAACTTCCTACACATATCAGATACCCTGACCCCCATACACACCCAAAGAATTAGAAAGAATATAGCCCCATGGCTGCTCAAAGACTGTAAAAATCTGATTAAACAAAGGGACTTAGCCTGGGAAACGAAACCAAACAAAACAGAACAAAACCTCATCCACTTCAAAAAACTCTGCAGCATTGTGACAAAACTAGTTAAAAAAGAGTAAGGTAACCTATTACTCACATTTTCAACAACATCACAAAAACAACCCCACAAACTTTTGGCACTCAATATCAACCCTATTCAACTCAGGTGTAAACAAACAACACTCCTCATCACTGGATGCCCACCCATCCCTGATTTAAAATCCATAGCAGACCTACTGACTGAGACATCTAACACTAGACCCCCCCCAACCATCCAACAACCTAGACCTCAACAATATCTTTTCTCCTAGATCCACTCCAGCCCACAACAACTCAAATATCCTATACGGAGGCAACAAAATCCCTTTCTTGCTCTAGCTCATACCCACAGCTACCATGAAAAGACTACTACTAAAATAAAAACCCTGCTCCACATCCACAGATAATCTCCCACCCAAGTACCTTAAGCTTGCCGCTGACTCAGTTGCCTATCCAGTAAGTATACTAATCAATAGATCCTGTCAGAATCTCTAGTTCCAGACATATGGAAACTATCACACATCACCCCCATTCACAAAGGAGAAAACTCCACCGAACCTTCCAATGTTCGTCCCATATCCATATTATTACTCACATCCAAAATTCTCGAAAGGTGCATACACCAACAGTTAATGAAATACTGCAAAATAATCTATTAACACAGACTCAGCATGGTACCTGCCCACAGCAATTCCACTACATTAATATCCTTTACAGATACTGTGAACAGGCCAGAGATGCAGGAAGCTATGTACGCTCAGTATTCAATGACCTCTCTAAAGCCTTTGACACAGTTTTTCACCTTTTACTCATCAGCACACTGTCCAACCTAGGTTTCTCCCACACCACAGTACAGTGGTTCCAAAGTTACCTCCATGATTGAAAACAAAAAGTGAAATGGTCCAAGATTCTTTCACAGTTTCTGCACAACCCAAGAGTCTCACAGGGCTCCATCCTTGGCCAACTGCTGTTTAATATTCACAAACAATCTGCATACTTCCTCTTCCCCTGGTACCCTCATTCAATATGCTGATGATTCCACCATTATCTGTACCTCTCACTCACTTTTTGAAAACTGCCCTTGAATGTTCAACTCGTTCTTAATCCCAATTAAACCAAACTCATACTCTTTCACCCAGAACCCCCCCCCCCATCTATGATCAATTTAAAATCCACTCAAGTAGTAACACCACCACTGAAATAGTACAGGAAACAACACTACTAGGAGTGGTTATCAACAACAAACTAACCTTCGACCTCCACATACAACATAACATAAAGAAAACTCACCAGAAACTGGAACTTTTATATAGAAATAAAAGCTCCCTATACACTGCAACAAAAGTTACCTTGGCCAACAACTTCCAGCTTCCCTCCCTATTCGATGGTGCCACTATTCTACCAATCTTCAAACCTCTATTAAGTCCAAAATGGAACAATGCTACAATAAAGTTGCAAAATTTGCAACAAACTCCAAATATCACACATATCACTATAAACAACAATGGGAACTCAACTGGCTAGAACTCCCCAGTCAACTGTCTTACATATAGCTTTCAACTATGCACAACTTAGTTTTCAAACCCAGTGCCTGCCCTGCATTAGACAAATTAGTCAAACCCTACATACCAAACAGATCCATTTGATCAGAGGACAAAAAACTACTAACAATCCTGAAACCCTCAAAAAAAGGAGGACATAGTTTATACTCATAATCTGTCTCCAAAGTATGGAATTCCCTCCCCCTTACTACTAGATCAGTCCCAGGCCTTGCACTCTTCAAAGCATCCCTAAAAGAATATCTAAATAACACATGGCTGTGCACATGTGCAACCTCAGGTTAATCTCACCTCTACCTCATCTACCAGGCTAGCCCCACCATCAATTATATTCAGTACTGTCTTTCTGTCTCCTTAACTCTCACCTATTTCAATACTGTTAACCTGCAATATTTATTTTCTCCTAGTTTGCAACTATGCAAAGACTCACATACACTATATGGTAACTTGATCCCATCAACTAGCTAACAAGTGGTTTACCTAAACACAGAAAAACCTTACACTAACTACCACCCACCCTCTTTATTAAGATGTAACCTAGTTGTTAACTAGAACTTTGATAATTTTACTGTATTTTACTTTTTATGATCTTACTAACTACCATTGTATACAATTTTTATTGGCATGAGTATGTATTGTAATTTTTTTTAAATGTGTCTATGTATAGCATATTTTTTGCAGTGATGTGTAGCATGGGTTTTGCAATGTTATAAATGTCCATATGTGGAGCTTTTCTCCCCAGGCCTCCTCTGAAAATGGGTCCTGCTGAGCCAGTCAGATTATCCTGGTAAACAAATGTCAAATAAATAAATAAATAGTCCACCTGCACTCCCAAACCCCTTGCTAATTATATATACCAACCAATATATACCAATAATGCCCAAGAGGATGTGTGTTAATGTGTAATTAAGCCTACCAGGGGTTACTGGTGACAACAGGCAAGGCTCTGAAGCACTGCTAGGCTCAAGAGCCCTGTGTAGAGTGATGTTACTGGCAGTACCAAGCAATGCTATGAGGTAAAGGTCAAGACACACAGTAAATTAATCTGTGCAGGATATTGGTAGACTGTGAGAGGTCATAAAGACATCCCTTAAGGATATCAAAACTAGGCTCAAGCCCCACCCCCTCCATGCAGAGTGATGCTACTGGTGAAAACTGGCAAGGTTCTGAAGCACTGTTAGGACACCCAGTTAATTTGGTTACACAGAGCATTACTAGGGTGAGAAAAGTCACAAAGAAGTACCTTAAGAACAGTCACACTAGATTCCAACTCCCTGTGCAGAGTGATGTTACTGGCAGCATCAGGCAAGGCTCTGAGGCAGGGCCAGTTAATTTAGTTCCAGAAATCATTGGTAGACTGAGAGAGAGATCGGAAAGAAGTGCCTTAAGGATAGAACACTAAGATCAACCCCCCCGTGCACAGTGACATTACTGGTGATATCAGGCAAGACTCTAAAGCAGTTCATTCAGATGTAGAGGGCATTGGTAGAGTGAGCGAGTTCACAAAGAAGTACCAAAAGGATAGCAATACTAGGATCACCCCACCCACCCAATGCAGACTGATGATACTAATAGCATCAGGCAAGGCTCCAAAGCAGGGCCAGGACACCCAGTTATTTCAGCTGTAGGGGCATTGGTAGAGTGAGAGAGGTTACAAAGAAGTGCTTTATGGATAGTGGACACTAGGCTCAAGCACCCCCCCTGCCCCCCATGTACAGTGACAATACTGGTGTCAGCAGGTAAGGCTCCAAAGCAGGGGAAGGGCATGCAGTTAATTCAGATGCAAGGGGTATTAGTAGAGTGAGACTGGTCACAAAGAATTTCTTAAGCAAGGACCTTCCCTGTACTGTAATTGTTTAGTTTGGTACTTTCAGATTAATGTCAGGAAATTTCACTGTTGTTCATACCTCCTGTGTTAGAGTGAGTACAACTGTCCCCTTTCACTTATTGTATGAATACTGAAGTGTCTTAGGAGTACTTTGCACACCTGGCTCCCCTCCTGCTGTAGTTCTTTTATTACACTACAACTGCACCTTGACACTGTCCTGTATGTCTCTCACCTGTAAGACACAGTAACCTAGTATTAACCATTTGGGTGCTGTCTGTCCCCTGTCTGCTACTTATATCTCACTCCTAACTCCCTGTCTACTTTCTCCTATCTGAGCTGGCCTTGTTCTATCTCTTTTAGTACTTGCATACTGCTGTTTGATACACTGTTCTGATCTTACTCCTACTGATACTACCTTCCATATTTTTCATGCTGTTACCCATCTTTTGCTGTTAGTTTTTTAGCACTGCCACTGCTATTGCTGTGTCCTAGTCTATTAAGACATTTTATTTACCTTTTGTTGATCCTGGCTTATTGTTTTCATGCAAGACCCAGATTGATTCCTCTCTGCTGCCCCCCCAGCCCTCCACATCCAATTCAAAACTACTAGCAGGACCAGTCACTCTTTTCACCTGCAGCAATGTGACAACCATTTCAATGCTAACCACTTACAGGCTCTCACCTCTCCCAACCACAGGGATTTCACATCTGCCTCATCTGCTCTTCATCCCATTGTACACACCTAAATTTCATTATCAGTGCCCTGTCTTATATTCTGCTCCTTTTACCTCTGATCAACTTCAATATTAAACATAAGTCAAAAGTATAAAATGAAGTTTTGAGATGATACAATAATGCTAACATAAATGTGCAATATAAAGAGCATAACAGAAAAAAAATCACAGCTGTTACCACAGGAAACCATCTTCCATAATGATAGCCCAGTGGGGTTGTGTAACCATTAACCAACTGATATTTTATAGTACCATCTCCTATTTTGCATTGCTGTTATGACAACCAGTTTATTTCTTTATTAACCTTTAACTACTTGAATAGTCTGATTGGGCAAGCTCCATTTTCAGCAGAGGCCTTCGAAGACCGCTTCACATTACTTACTTTTTCACAGGCAATTAGCATGAGCTAACACTAAAATATAACACATAACACAGCTGGCCACTGTGTTAAGTGCACCATACAGTATTTACAGCATGATAAAGTTATACATATCTAAAAAGACATTCAACATTACTTTACAGTTTATCTAGAAAGTTATATTGAAATTTTAGTACCCAGACAGCAGATAAGGCATATGCAAGTTTTATCCAACCAGTTATTCAATTGCGATATGAAGTCAGGTGAGAAAGTGTGATGTTTTTATGATATTTACTTGATTTGACTGCACAAGGCGTGCACTTATCAATGGTTCTGATACAAGAGTAGGATTGCTTTGTTGGCAGGTATGATTTCACTGGGGTTTTAAAATGTGGAAGGGAACTGATATAAAGAAGAAACTTAGTAATCGCCATGTTACAACTACAGGATAGTTTTGTTAACAGGTATGTTTTCAAGGTGGTCCTAAATAGTAAATGAGATATTTCTGATGTTTGTTGGGATAGGGGTTCACAGTTTTGCAATATGCGAAAAGTATAGGCAGCCACTATTATAATCTTTAGATTTTTGAGTTGCTGCATTCACTTCAAGGTATACTTCATTTTTGTTTGCAGTATGTCTTGCTCATCTCTTTTCTCACAAAACAAAGAAAAATACAGTGTAATATCAATATTAATAGCAATAATAATAATGATGATGATGATGATTAACAACAACCATGTGTTAACCAGGTGGGCCCACTGGACACAGTTTCTTCCCAGGGGTGATCCAGAAGCGATGTCTGGCTAAGTGACTTGCTCAAGGTCACATGCCATTCAAATGAGGGTTGAGGAAATCAACGCTGTACCACAGGAGCTACAGGTCACAGCATTAACCTTCTGTACCAGCTGTATTTGTTCATTGTTCTATGCATGAGTATTATCTACCTTGCCTAGTTTTGTTTTATTTACAGTTGACTCAAGAGATCACTCTCCAAGGAATATAAAGACATATTCCAATAATACATTTAGAAAAGTATAGAAACTCATGCCAAAAACTGTGATATTTTAGTGGTTATAATGACATAATATATAACATGGCATTTTCTCTGCATTAATAGGGGATAATAGTACCTTCTTTGCCAGCTGATTTGCTCCCTTACAAGTGGTGACTTAGATGTACAGAGGCTGTAGAGTGACATGTCAAGGCCTTGACAGGCCGTCAGTGAAGATAACCTTGTAGGCATGTGTGTGGAGCACAAACATGTCACCAGAGGGTGTAGGAGGTCTCAGTTGTGATACAGGTCCCTATTATCAGTCACCAGGCTGAGGGGTTAGGGACTTATAGAAATGCCATGATGGACAAGATATTGAATGTCAAGGAAATGACAAAGAATGAATGTGTTAATAATATCTATTCTCTTTTGGGAATGAATAGGCCAAAGGATTCCCAGGATAGGGTGTGATAATTGGTAGCAAAAAATAAAAAATACATGTATGTTTCCGTAAAAGTGCAAAAAGAAAACATTTAACGGTGCCCTGTGACATTTGCAGGATAAAGTAATTGCCAAATCCATTCATTACTCACTTAGTGGGACTTCAGCAGTAGCAAAGAAGACATTTTCACTTACACATTAGCCAGGGCAATATAATTATAGTTGTCATATATATTAACGAATTACATGTTCTGCCTCATGGCTTATGTTCACAAACCTCTGATATGTTGTATGAAATTTTTAATTGATGATCTATTTCTGAAAGATTCACATTTGTCTGGTAATTCCTCAGTCAGTCATAGCTATAATTGACATCAGGTACCACAGTGCTGCTGGTACAATTTCCTAATATGTTTGTTAGAGACACAAGATGTCATAAGTGCAGCCATGCTGTTCAGAGTGTCAACAATAATGTGATAGCAAAAATCCCAGTGGTGGCTGATGACTTCAAACCAAGGGCAGGGAATGAAAGAAGCAACTGAATAGATGGGTTAATTAATAATAATAATTAATAAAATAATAATTAATAGGTGTGATTATATTATAGCAAATCAACTTCCATTTACCTGTAATAATACAGCAGATGGAGTCAATAACTTTAATCCACAGATTGCCTCAGTACTGATCATTTGAGCTTCTTTATTGACTATATAGAGTTTGGATGTCTGACTGTTATTAACAGGGTCAGCCTTAAGTGAAATGACGCACTAGAGCAAGGACAACATGAGGAACCTCTGTAGCACACTGGTTCCTGCTTCACCCCACCACAGTACCTCTTCCCCTTGTATTGCCCCATCCTAGCCCCACACCAATCTAGACATTTAACTTCTTTCTTGTTTCTGATCATACTGTGTCTTAATTTTTAGTTTTTTCCCTTTATCATTTCAACACACCTTAACTGTCCAGGCCTGCAATGTAATAAGTGTGGAGAAAGTAAATGAATTAAGCCAGGGGCTTTTCAAGGCATCCTAACTGGCCATGACTGTACTGTAATAAAGGTGAAGGAAGTACATGAATCAAGTCAGGGGTCTAGGGGTGACTAGGTCCCCAGACGTTATGGGTTTCTACACAATTTGAGGTGCATCTTAGTGCTTTTTTTTAACCTTTTAATCCAATGATGGCTTGAACAAAAATTATGAGTAAAGAACAAAGTTTAGTCTTATTTTACTTTTAAGGAAAAAATAAGTTCTGTCCTATGTTTAATTTTTAAAATTGACAAAATAACACTTCCATTCAACTGAGGTGGCAAATGCTTGCAATGATATATAAACCTTATTTAGAACTTATGTTTGCCTCTCCACCACTCCAAAAAAAAAGATAGTTTCCTTTTGTGTATCCTTGTGGTATGAAAGTAAAAGAACAAGTGACCACATGCATACATTATGTAGATGAGGGTCCGTGAGAGGAAGCAAGATCACCTGGATAAAACAAACTCATAGAAGCTACATAGAATAAATTGCAGCCAGGATCACAATCAGAGAATCAAAAGAGTTGTGAGATAGCAAAGCTGCTCACTGTTCCACTGATCAGGTGCTGTCACTGAAATCCTGCCCAGACTGTCAATTCTCATTGTACTTCGATCTCCATTAACAAGCATTGAAACAGGTATATTCCTTATTAAAAGTAAATGTTCAAATTTAGTACCTGCTTTTAGTAGTTGTCAGCAATATGAATTCAGATGCTTGGGCTGGTTTCTGACATGCACAGCTGTGTTTCACTCTTTCAAAGTTTGGGAATGTACACTTTTGCTTTTCTGAAATTTTGATGTTGTGGTCTCGATGTAATGAATTTCAATCTTTTGATATTTTGTTAATATGATAGGAATCCCAATGAGAACGCCACATATCTCTGCTATACCTTCAATGAATGAATAAAATACACACAATAATTTATTTCAGCTTGCTACTGTGAGGACCATGCAGTTTAAATCAATGCAATCCCCCCCCGCACACATACATATGAGACCACAGTTAAAACCACCCAGATATCAATGTATACCATAGCTCTCTGCTTGTAATCACATGACTAAATATAACTTCACAAATAATAGAATAATGGACCAAGGATTTATTTCAACATGCTGCTATCAGGACCATATAGTGCAATCCACACACACATGACCACAATCATAGTATATATCTGTGTACACCTTAGATCTCGGTTGTAATCAAATGTATAACAACATACTGAAATAATGGACCAGGTATTTATTTCAGCTTGCTGTTGTCATACCCTTACAATGTAATTAATATGAAATCCTCAGGGCACACAGGCATGCAAATTTGCCATAACCTAATTAAAAACTAATGAACTGATTCCCAAATGGACATCTTTAGGACTCATGCTTCAATTTTAGTTATGCATAAACTATAATCACCTTTGTATTTCAGTGTGTTATTTAAAACTTGCCCCTGTTTTCATTACAAAGTGTTAATCTCAAATGAAACTGTTTCTAAAGGACTATCTGAGCTGTAAAGTACAACCAATAATGTTCCTGTTTTGCTAGCATTGAATCTGCTTTTCTGTGGCAGAAAGTGCCACAGAAATGAAAAACTTTTAGTTATGTACTTACCATAACTTTGGATGTATGGGATCCATCTCGCCTACATTCATAACTGATGGGTTCGGAGCCGATCCGTCGGCTCCGACTCAGCCACTATACACTAAAACGAAGTCTCTCATTGGCTGGGCTACCCCTTATCCCATAATGCACCACACCTGCTTCCCCAGATCTTGTTTGTTCGCTTTCATACATACATACAGGTACAGAACACATACCAATAACTGTAACCAACTAGAGCCCTTCCAGAGAAGAGCTCAGCAAGACCAATGTTTCCTCCAAATCCAAAAGGTAGGGGGAAGGAGGGTGGGTATGTATGAATGTAGGTGAGATGGATCCCATACATCCAAAGTTATGGTAAGTACATAACTAAAAGATGTAATGGGATCCTATCTCGCTTACATTCATAACTGATGGGACAGCATCCCTAGCACCTAAAACTCCGGCTGGCTCACTGGAACACACTCCTGAGAACTGCGGAACCAAATGAAGCTCTGCCTCGGGAAGCCACATCAAGCTTGTAATGAGAAATGAAGGTGTGCGGAGAAGACCAAGTAGCAGCCGCACAAATATCATCTATTGAAACTTTGGAATGAAAAGCTACAGAGGTGGCCATAGCCCTGGTAGAATGAGCTTTGACTGGGAAAGGCAACTCTCTGCCTGACTGGGAATAAATGAAAGAGATGCAATCCTTAATCCATTTGGCAATGGTGGCTTTGGCAACTGGAAGACCTAACCTATTCTCATAAAAAGACACAAACAGTTGGTCAGATTTTCGAGTCTGGGTGGTCCTATCCAAGTAAAAATGCAGTTGCCTGTGAACATCAAACTGGTGGAAGGTATATTCTGCTCCATTAGAAAAATTTGGAAAGAAAACTGGGAGCTCCAATGATTGCTGAATACATAAAGGGGATGCTACCTTAGGCAAAAAGGATGGATTCAATCTAAGGGAAACTCTGTCTTTGTGAAAGATCAAATAAGGAGGGGAAGAACAGAGAGCCTGAAGCTCTGAAACATGCTTAGCAGAAGTTATTGCCACTAGAAAAGCAGTTTTCCACGACAGGAATTTAACATCACAAGTGGCTGCTGGCTTCAAGGGACGGGCAGTTAAGGAGGCCAGAACCAAATTTAAGTCCCAAGGGGGCACGGGATGAGCCATAGGAGGCCTGAGGAGCCAGGCTCCCTTAAGAAAGGACTTGCAAAGTCTGTTAGCCATTAAAGAAGGCTCTATAGCAACATGAAAATTAGATATAGCCGCCAGTTGAACTTTAAGTGTGGAGACTGAAGAGCCAGAATGAACAATGAAGCTAGAAATTCCAAGACCTGTGGAACTGGGGCCGTAAGAGGATCAATGCCTCGCTGCTGGGCCCAACAAACAAACCTTTTCCATTTGCTGGAATACAGCTTAACGGTAGATGGCTTGTGGGAAGAAGGCAAGATGTGCATCACTTCCGAAGAAAGAGAAAGATCTCTAACTAAGGATGGAAGTGGAGTAACCAAGCAGCCAGTCGCAGCGACCGGAGGGACGGATGAGAGTGTCACGATGGATTGGATAACAGATCTGGCACTGGGTCCAGAATCCAGGGGCCCTGTACCGTATACTTCTGGAGAAATGGAAACCAAACCTGATGGGGGCCAATGTGGGGTGACCAAAATCATGTGACGCCCGACATGAAGAGCCTTCTGAATCACCCTCGGGAGAAGGGGAATCGGGGGGAAGGCATAAAGCAGACCCGGGGGCCAATTGTGGGCTAGAGCATCCCTGGGAGACTGTCCCTGAGAGGGTGTCAGAGTGAAGAACTCTCTGCACTTCGCATTGTTGGGGCTGGCGAACAAGTCGCAACAAGGGAGGCCCCATTTAGCGAAGATCTGCGCAGCCACTCTGTTGTTGAGGGACCACTCGTGGGGCAACAGGAGAGTCCTGCTGAGCCTGTCTGCAATCACATTGGCTTTTCCCGGAATGTGCATGGCTACTAAGAAACATTGGGAGGCTATGGTCCAGCGCCATACTCTCATGGCCTCCCTGCAAAGGGGGTAGGACCTGGTTCCTCCCTTTTTCTTGTTTTTAATGTTTTCCCAAACCTTTTTTCCGAACCCCCCTTTGAATTAAGCCAGGGGCTTTTCAAGGCATCCTAACTGGCCATGACTGTACTGTAATAAAGGTGAAGGAAGCACATGAATCAAATCAGTCTAGGGGTGACTAGGTCCCCAGATTATGGGTTTCTACACAATTTGAGGTGCATCTTAGTGCTTTTTTTTAACCTTTTAATCCAATGATGGCTTGAACAAAAATTATGAGTAAAGAACAAAGTTTAGTCTTATTTTACTTTTAAGGAAAAAATAAGTTCTGTCCTATGTTTAATTTTTAAAATTGACAAAATAACACTTCCATTCAACTGAGGTGGCAAATTCTTGCAATGATATATAAACCTTATTTAGAACTTATGTTTGCCTCTCCACCACTCCAAAAAAAAAAGTTTCCTTTTGTGTATCCTTGTGGTATGAAAGTAAAAGAACAAGTGGCCACATGCATACATTATGTAGATGAGGGTCCGTGAGAGGAAGCTAGATCACCTGGATAAAACAAACTCATAGAAGCTACATAGAAGAAATTGCAGCCAGGATCACAATCAGAGAATCAAAAGAGTTAGAGACTTAAGAATTGCTCGAAACCACCACGAGGATGAAAGTTTAAAGTCTTTTATTAATAAAAAACAGAACAGAAACGAGCGCTTTCACGCAATAAAATGCGCTTCATCAGGTTACAAATTTCACAAAGATCTTAGCTGCCTTTATAGTGAAAACCTTATTGTCAATTATTCAATCAATTAGGGATAAATCAGTGCATTGTTAAGATAACTCATCAAAAATAACGCTAGTATACTTGCTTTTAATAAAAACTTAATACACTGTTTTAAAACACTTTCATTATAGCTGGCCCTTCATAGTTTTAAAAACTTTATAAGCATATACTAGTCAATATTATATATAATGTCTGTGATTAATACAAATAAACTGCTACTAATAATTCTTGAGGAAGTCATGCCCATATTTGGGAGGTAAAACAATACAGAATACTTGCAGCTGCATGCCGCATCCCAAGATCCATAAAACAAAGCGAAATATATGTCTCTCATTTATGTGAAACAGTTATGAAGTTTGAGACATCATACATCACTGTGATATTATAATGCAAAATACGTTTATAATCCCCTAAAGCAATCTTTCATTAGAGATATATAAACTGGAAGCTATAGTAATTAATAAGCGCATAAGGGTACAGACACTCTTTTCATTACTTCTATCAAGCCCTATGACTAAAGAAAAATCATTGACTTTCTAAAAACAGCCCAAAAAATTCATTAAAAAATGGTTAATACTCTATAACAAACATCTATTATAGAGATATTATTAAACACGTTATATACATAATGTAAAATACATCACATAACACACGTTCTATGACAAAAAGCTCCGTAATAACATCTACGGCAAAGTTAGAAATAGGAATAATAAAGTTGGTCTCATCAATATTATGAACAAAATTATGTATAGCTGCATATGTATTAAAAACTAATAATGTACGCTATTTCTGCAGATTGTGTAGGCAAAATGTTATGTTCTGAGAAAATCATTATTTCATGACCTATTATTATATAATGACTTTTCATTCTCAAAACAAAGCAGTATTCTAACTGAGTTTATTTTATAGCAATTACAGGATCGTAAAAAATCATTCGATGATGTAAATATTTTCAGGTATCATATATTAAGAATTCATAAAAGCATAATTCTGTCAAACATTAGGAAAGAATCAATAATATTTCAGCCAATGGAGGCCGAGCTAACAAAAAAGAGACTGGAATAACTGTATAGATACAAGAGCCTTCAAAAATGCACGAAAATGTGCACTATTATTCTATTTCATCTATATCAAGCAAGAACAGCAATCTCAGGACAACAAAATTGTAACTAACTCCCTTGATAACAAAATGCATGAAAAATACTATTGGGTATGTTATGCAATAAACATTAGTATAGACATAGTATGTCAAAGCTAATCAAACGACAATAAAAGATACACATGAGGTATATATTAAAGCCAGCAAAACATGGAAATTAAGGGACGAAAAATTACGCCATAATAAAAATCCTATTAATGGGCTGACTATAGCTGGACATATAGTTTGTTCATGTGAAGGATGTAGGACAATGATATGGTAATTTATGTGGGTCCTAGCAGGGCAGGCCGGATATTGACCATAGTATTAAGGCCAGGTGGTAAATGAGCTTTCAATCTTAGAATCCATCTTAATTCAAATGTTTCCAAGGTATTCATATGGTCACCTTCTCTTCTATTAGGATCTATTACTTGCAAGATCTGAAACGCAAAACTGTGTTGGGGGTAAATACTACAATGCATGGCCAATGCATTGGTGGAACTATTTCTTCTTATATCATAGATATGGTTATATATCCGGTCTCTGAACCTTCGTGATGTCATACCCACATAATAACTATTGCAATGGTTGCAAGTAGCTAAATAAACAACATTTCTAGTGTTACAAGTTGTATAAAATGTATGTTTTAAACTAAACTCAACACCTGGGATATTAACGTCCCCCTTCCTATTAATATATCCACAAAGTGAGCACTTTCCACAAGGAAAGGTACCTGTTTTTATTTGAGCCCTGATGTCAATAGGTACAATGTCTAATTTTTCTTTGCATAACAGCCTTTTTAGATTCATGCAATTATTATATCTAAAAACTGGTTTTTCCCCAAGTAGTCCTGAAAGTATTACATCTGATAACAGGATTTTCCAATTTCCCTTCACTATATTAGTTAGATGTTGCACGTCACTGGTATATTTTATATCATATTCTATATTTTGAATCATTTTTTTCTTATTCTGAGGTTTGAATGACACACTCTGGGGTATGGAATTCCCAAGTAGAGATTCTATTACATCATCTATCAACTTCAAGGGATATCCCCTATCCATAAAATATTTCTTCTGAGAGTTAATTATCTGTAGTGCATCTGATTCATCACTACAAATCCTTAGTATCCTGCTCATCTGATTCTTTACAATGTTTCGAAAAATATGGCGTGGATGTAAGCTGTCATAATGGAGGACTCCATTCCTCCAGCAGGATTTTCTGTAAAGTGTAGTTGCTAGTTCATTGTTAGTACCTTTCTTAATAGTAATGTCTAAAAAATTAATATTTGATTTAGAATATTCATAAGTGAATTTAAAAAAGGATGTGGTAGTATTCATGAAGCTGATGAAATCATTCAAGGTAGCAACATCCCCATTCCACAGTAGTAGAATGTCGTCTACAAATCGTCTATATAAGACGACACTGTCAAACCTAGAATCATTAAAAATGTGTTCTTTTTCCCATCTGTAGACGACAAGATTGGCATATGCATTAGCACAGGGGGTGCCCATAGCCACCCCCCATGTTTGTGCATATACCATGTTATCATACAAGAAGATGTTATTATTTAAAACCAGATCCAACATGCAACAAATATTCATAATCTCAATATTATCCATTTTTAATTCTGTCATGTGTGCTCTTACTGCATCTATCCCATAATCATTAGGGATATTAGTGAAGAGACTCTCTATATCTAGCGTGACTAGCAGAGTATCTGCTTTTATCTTATTCTTTACCACATCTAATTTAAGGTCATCCAGCAATTTATAGGAGTCATGTAGTATGGTAGATACTTTCTTCACGAGTGCTCCCAACTTTGTTTGTATATATAGAGAAGCATTTTGTGTTACCCAATGGTCGCCTGATACAATAGGACGCAATGGGGGTGGGTATTTATCCTTATGTAGCTTGGGTAAGCCTTTAATTATCGGTATGAGAGGAAAATCTATCATAAGAAAGTCATAGAGGGATTTATCTATGGACCTTGTCATCAACAGATCATAAAAGGTGTCATATACATATCGCACTATTGGTTTCACATCCAATTTCTCTATTTTCTTATAGGCGCTATCATTATCCAGCAGAATCAAAAGAGTTGTGAGATAACAAAGCTACTCATTGTTCCAATATCAGGTGCTGTCACTGAAATCCTGCCCAGACTGCCAATTCTCATTGTACTTTGATCTCCATTAACAAGCATTGAAACAGGTATATTCCTTATTAAAAGTAAATGTTCAAATTTAGTACCTGCTTTTAGTAGTTGTCAGCAATATGAATTCAGATGCTTGGGCTGGTTTCTGACATGCACAGCTGTGTTTCACTCTTTCAAAGTTTGGGAATGTACACTTTTGCTTTTCTGAAATTTTGATGTTGTGGTCTCGATGTAATGAATTTCAATCTTTTGGTATTTTGTTAATATGATAGGAATCCCAATGAGAATGCCACAGATCTCTGCTATACCTTCAATGAATGAATAAAATACACACAATAATTTATTTCAGCTTGCTACTGTGAGAACCATGCAGTTTAAATCAATGCAATCCCCCCCCACACACACACACATATGAGACCACAGTTAAAACCACCCAGATATCAATGTATACCATAGCTCTCTGCTTGTAATCACATGACTAAATATAACTTCACAAATAATAGAATAATGGACCAAGGATTTATTTCAACATGCTGCTATCAGGACCATATAGTGCAATCCACACACACGTGACCACAATCATAGTATATATCTGTGTACACCTTAGATCTCGGCTTGTAATCAAATGTATAACAACATACTGAAATAATGGACCAGATATTTATTTCAGCTTGCTGTTGTCATACCCTTACAATGTAATTAATATGAAATCCTCAGGGCACACATGCATGCAAATTTGCCATAACCTAATTAAAAACTGGAATACAATGAATTGATTCCCAAATGGACATCTTTAGGACTCATGCTTCAATTTTACTTATGCATAAACTATAATCACCTTTGTATTTCAGTGTGTTATTTAAAACTTGCCCCTGTTTTCATTACAAAGTGTTAATCTCAAATGAAACTGTTTCTAAAGGACTATCTGAGCTGTAAAGTACAACCAATAATGTTCCTGTTTTGCTAGCACTGAATCTGCTTTTCTGTGGCAAAAAGAGCCACAGAAATGAAAACATTTACTTATTCATATTTGTTAACATTCTGAAACTGTCCCTAGAAAAAAATTGATTTTCTGGTAAATCAGTACTGAGAATGACAGGTTGTCAGTAATTCCAGAAGTTAGTGTTTCATGCTTCTTATTGATCTGAAAATTTTTACTGATTAAAAACCTGTTCTACTTAAACTAATTAGAGTAATAGTTAAAAATTGCTACTTTGTGGAGTCTTTGTCTCCCATTATCTTTTGTTTTGTACCTTATTTCTGAGCAAAGAAGTTAACACACACACACATGCATGCAAATACTTATAGTCCTGGCTGACATGCATTTCCTTGTTGAAAATAAATAAACAAATACAACTTTAAATAAAAATAAAATGATGATTATTCCCAGACTCATTACTCCACATTCTCTTCTACTTGTTTCACTTTTTCAGGGTGTATCAGGTGACATGAGACAGCCTGAACCAATAAAAAGTAACTGTTGCTGCTTCATATCGCAGCAAAGTCAGCCTTCTATGGCAGTGCTTATGTTACTTTTAAAAGAAAGAAAATTCTTTACATTAAGTCCAAGCCTGGGCTGTTTGGCTAAGGAGACATGCTCCCTAAGCTGAAGTATGTATTTTTTTTTTCTTTTCAACAGAATACAGAACCCCCACTCTTGTGCACAAGTGTGTGCATAGTTTCAACTTCACAAAACAAAAAGATGATTTTTAAGGTTTATATGACAAATAATAATACAAAATAAAAAATAAAGCATTTGAGCTGTTTTTTTTTTTGGAGAAGCGGTGGCCCAGCAACCAGTACTATGAGGTGCCTCTGAGAAATTCTCTCAGTATCAATATCAGGGGATACAATAGACTGAAATATCTCAGTAATGTTACCTAAAATGAGCAAAGTTTGAACATTTTAAATGTTCAATGATTACTTGCAGTAGTGTACAACTATACCAGGGAGTAACTCCTAGTTTAGATCCCTCAAAGATGCTAGCAGAAACAGAGCAGAAAAGATGCAAATAGAGAAGACATCTTTGAGGCAGACCTAAAATATTCATGTTAAACATGATCTTGCATGTGGCCTTTTGCTTACATAAAAAACAAAAAACCCCTAAGAATCTCATTCTCCTGATTTCAGTTTACCTAAAGGCCAGTCTCTGTAATAAAATATATATACTGTTGAGTTTGTCACATTTCCAGAGAAGAAACATGTTGACTGGCACTTTTCACTGCTGTGGAATATATCCAAGGCTTCTAGTTTATTATCAGTTAGAAATATTTTAATTCAAATGGAATTACAAATGAGGCAGCACAGTGACGTAGCAGTTATCATTGCTGCATCACACGTCCTAGACTTCTGGTTCAGTTCCTGGCTAGTGTGTCTTCTATGCAATGTCTGCATGTCATCCTTATGTCCTTGTGGATTTTTGCCAAGGTCTCCAATTTCTTTCCGCATCCCTAAGATTTACCATTAGGTGAGCTTAGGGTCCTTTAAATTTCCCAAATAACTTCTACTTTACAGTTGTGTGAAATTTACATAGGATCCGGGTGAGAGTTGCCTAGACAGAGTCCTCATATAGGCAGCCACATGACTAATTTATGCCCTTGCCAGCGTCCTAGTAATGAGGGCATCTGTAATGGTCTAACCCTGACTTTGGGGAGGTGAGTGAAATTTTCATCAGCACAGTATTCAACAATATCTTCCCTATGTGAATGCATGCTTCTACCCACCTGCATTGATGGCTACCAGCAGGTGTTGGCATGGTGGGCCTAACATCTGCCTTCTAGGCTGTGCACTTGTATCACTGCCCATCCTATGAGAGGTTGTGGAGTGTACAGCTGGCTATGTTTATCTCCCATGATGAGCATGAATATTCTCCCCTATTAGCTCCATTATTTGTCCAAGCTGCTAATTGAGCTCAACTTACTATATCTGTATTCTGGTCTTTACTCTCTGTGGCACTATAGCTGCCTTACCAACCAGACTGATTTCACATGAACTGAGATGAAGCATTCTTGCTTTGAATTTTATAATCATGAGGAAGCAATGTACGGCATTTTGAAAGAATTGCAGGGGAGTGACATACTTAATGTTTTTCTTGACTAAAATGACAGCCTTCATGTATACTATCAGAAGCACAACTGAACGCTATATAACATGACTCAAAAATTAGATTACTGGGCTGCAGCACTGCAATATACAGTATTTTGCTCATGATAAAACATCAATTATGTTGGTTTCATAAGTATTGTCAGAAGGTCTGTGAGAAAGGGAGACACTGTTGTTGCAAAATAGTAAGCTAAAGCTGGTTTAGACTAAAATCCAAATCCAATAACAAAACCAAAGGAAAAATCAAGTCACTTTAATAAAATCCAAAACAACTTCAGTAAGTGTTTACGTCTGTAATAAGACTTCTTCAAACTGGAAGTTAGCATTCAATAACACACATTTAAACACTTTTTTTTAAATCACATGACTATGTAATTAGTGTTTTAACCCTTTACGTTTCAGGTACATAATAAAATCTTCTCGATTGTTCAAACCAGGTGGGTAGCAAGCATTCAGTCTAACCTGCCAGCTATATTCTAACCATCCCAAGTCATCTTCTGGATTTAGTAAATTTTCAACATTCTATAAAGCATCCACTACAAGGAATTTGAAATTAACTTTACATGACCCATATTTATAATGCTTCCCCAGGGCAGTTCTATCATCTCCAATGGAGACTGCATATTTATGTTCATAAATTCTTTTGTACAATTATCTTGTAGTTCTCTCAACATAAAAATATCTACATTCTAAGCAGAAGGTGACCCTAAGACCCATTGTGTTTCATTTACATAGTAAAATGGAGAGTATGGCTATCTATGTACAATATTTGAACAATCGAGAAGATTTTATTATGTACCAGAAGCGGAAAGAGTTTAAACACCAATTACATAGTCGTGTGATTTTTAAAAAAAAGTGTTTAAATGTGTGTTATTGAATGCTAACTTCCAGTCTGAAGAAGTCTTATTACAGATGTAAGTGCTTACTGAAGTTATTTGTTTTGGATTTTATTAAAGTGACTTAATTTTTCCTTTGGTTTTGTTACTGGACAAAGGGAGATACTGCCAGCACAGTTATCTGGAATTTTGTAAATAATTGTATGTCATTTGTGAATATCAATATGATTTATATAAGATGCTCATTTTACAACTGTATTAGAACTGTATGCCATGTGTATATCAAATTGGTCTGTACAGATGTGCGTTAAAAAGGTATTTTATAAAGTGCTTGTGCTTAAAATGTAACCACAGTGTGCCCTACTGGAATAGAACAGAAATGTACATGCACTATTGTAACTGTTTAAATGCATATATTTTAACAGTGAAAACTGGAATACAGGAGGTTAACTTCAGAAAAATAGCTGAAATTAAATTACTTTATGGCTACACAATAAAATATGGTATCTTTCAGTTTTTAGTGCAACAAGAAACACAGTGTCTGTACTAGGGAGTTCTCTGTATTGTTTTAGGGTGAAATAATTACTAGTCTTGAAATGTGGAGGAGTGCAATTGTTTTATGACTTCCAACATCTACCAAAGTTCTGAAGTTGATGTATTTTTACAGGTAGATACTAAATACTACTAGTTCCAGCAGTGGGAGTTTCACCTGGGATAGAGTCAGATAACAAGAAATGATGTTTTTATGCAAGCTATCCCAGCAATAATATTTGAGATATTAATTTGAGAAGTCTCTTAGTGAGACAGTGCATTCTGTAGTCTGTCTTGGATCTGATGACAAGAACAATTCACCACAATGTCTGCCTTGTTCTGTAAGTAAGCTACTTAGGTATAGTAATTCTCTTAGATACAGTCAGGAATATAGTAATGCTTAGTTCAGATATTTTTCTTTATTTATTTGAAACTGTCCTGCAATGTTGTTTTAAATATTTCCTGTGGTTAAATACATATTTAATATATTCTTGTTCGTTTATCATTTATTATTAAATATATTTAAACCTTTTATTGTGGCTAATCTTTGTAGAGCTATTTAAGTTTTGAGATGGTAATGCTAATCAATGCTAGAAGCCTAAATCTCAAAATGCACTCACTCAAGTCACTCCTAAAACTGGAGAATATCAACCTCTGTGCAGTAACAGAGACCTGGTTCAAGGCTCCAGAGAGCACCCCAGCGCTACCAGGCTACACAGCATATCACACCTTCTGACCTCCAAACCTGGACCATAGTCCCAAAGGAGGTGTGGACCGAAAGGAGGTGGTGTATCCATCTTCATAAAGGACACGCACATCTCCAGACTGGTTGACCAACATAATGCATCAGAGATACTACAGGTACAACTAACACTGGATAAAATGGCAATCCAAGATGTAGCCTGCTATAGATCCCCCACAATGTCCCATGACTCCCATTCCACATTCCTGAACACTCTGGAAAGCATTAGGGTTCAACCTAATGCACTTATACTGGGAAACTTTAACTACCCCCCATTAGCTGGGAAAATTACTCCTACTCCAACTCATTTGCCCAACGAATTCTAGAATTCATTAACTCCAATGCCCTGGACCAACTCATTCTCACCCTCACCAGAGTCAGAAACATTCTCAATCTCATCATCACAAACATGGGGGACCGCTGCTCTACACTACTGATCAACTCCTCCCTAGTCAGATCTGACCATAAGTTAATCACAGTCGATATCCAAATCCCATCTGCACCCCACAGGAAGGAAACCATAGTGAAAAACTTTTCCAAAGCCAATTTTGTCAGTGGCAGCTTGTGATATCAGACTGCAGGACTGCAACCCCTCCCAGCTGTGAACCACAATGGTACAGTCCAATAACGTCTCCTAACCTCACATAGAAAGTGAATCCAGACTGCTGCCTTACCAGTCTGGATTCAGGAAGGAGGCAGCAGACTGCTGATGCCCCAGAAGTCAAAGGGGATCGGACTGCAAGGTCAGCAGTCTTGGAACATTCACAAACAGGAACTGGGAAAACAGAAGTGTGCATTCCAGCGCGAGCGAATTCAGACAAGCCAATACTTGGCATGAAGCTGTTTGGATTTTATTTTATCATCATTGCAGGTACTCACAAGCTCTTTGGATTTTATTATCATTGCAGAGCCAGCTTGTGTGTGTGATCCGATGCTCAGGATGCAGCTGTTTGTTGTGTGTGGAATACCCCAGTTGATTGGCTATAGACAGAACCCAGGATACCTGGTGGTGGTGGTTAGAGAATACCTGAGGCATGAACCCTGTACCCTGGGTGCAGGTAACAAGAGCCTGAATTCCCTACCCACCACCATCTGTGAAACTTTTGCAGATTTTTGCCTCATAGTTTGTTCTGTTCTGTTCGTCATAAAATCTGTGGTTTCTGAATTTGTAATTACTTCTATAGTTGATGGTGCAGTGGCAGCATTGTTGCCTCACAGATAGAGGTTCTCTGGTTTGATTCTTGGCTGGGGTGCCTTCTGCATAGAGTCTGCATATCTTTCCTGTGTTTGTGTGTGGGTTTACTCTGGTGTCTTCCCATGTTACAAAGACATGTGTCTGCAGTATTTCTCCCTGGGCCTCTGCTGAAAATTGGCTTTTGTTCCAAGTCAGGCTTTCCTGGTTAACAAATGATAAATAAAATTGACAGGCATTTGAATTTCAGACTTCATATTCTTCAGAAAGTACATAGCAACACAAAACCTTTTATTCTAACAAATTTCTAAGTTTATAAGATGAATATTTGAAATTTGTCCCTATTTTTGGGACTGTATTCCCCCATTATTGGCTTCATCCAGGATTTTTGTGCTAAGGTTGAGAGCTATGGTGAGAACTGTATTCACTGAATATGTTTGAGGGCTGTATTCCCCTATTACTGGCTTTGTCTAGGTGTTTTGTGCTAAGAGATTGATAGCTATGGAGATAACCGAATTCACTAAATGGTAACCATTTACGTTTCAGTCTTTCTGTCTTTTATGAAGCAGCTAATTTGGCATAGTGGTATGTTGCTCTAATTGTTTAGCACAGGGTCATGGGTTCAAGACTTGGCAGTGAAATGTATGGTGGTAACCCAGCATTTTATATTAGCAACTTTCCAAGATTATACAAGCAATGTTTAAAATATGTCCCTGGTTTTTGGGCTTTTGCCCCCCTCAATACATTTTGGCTTTTTCCAGATTTCTTGTGCTGTGAAGTTGAGAGATACAGTTGAGTGTCGAGTAGATTTTACAAGGAGCTGAAAGCTGCAGGAGAAGAGAAGTTTAGTGCTGCATATGCTAAGACTGCTTGCATTGCTAATAGCACAACAGGTAGTGTACTTGTTTTTTGATGCAGAAGGCTGTGGGTTCTACTCCCACAGGGAGTAGATGCTGCCGTACTGAGAATGTCCTCTTTGGTGAAGATACAGGCACTTTATTTGTAGATGAAACAATGAAATATAAAGTTGTTTGCTAGCAGCAACCTCTTCATTGGTTACAGATCTCTTTAATGTGGAATTTTATAGATGACCTTTACTTCTGCAGAGATTGTGTATATTTACTGATACTGGTGGATTGTAGAAGTTTGAGTAGACTTTTATGATGGAAATGTTCTCAGTTGGGCAGTTTTGTCATTATTGGTGCATGCATTTTGTTTCATTGTTTACTGGAAAAAATGTTCAAAACAATACATTTAAAACACCCTCTAACAACTGTACTGTATTATACAAGGAATATAATTTAATACAATCAGGAAGGTGTATCACACAACACGTGTATGTCTTGTGTGCAAGGGACCTATCATTTGAAAACAGCCCAAAGTTAATCTTTATACTAGCCAAATGTATTTTCTTTGAATGTGGATTTCAATGCTATTTCAATGAATGTGAGTTTCAAGGGCAGAGACGTTTTAATGCTAAGTCTATTTTCATTGTGAGACTGCATTGCATTGTTTACCAGATGTCTTAGTGTTTGTGCTGTAAAATGCAAAATAAAACTTTCAAATGAAATCCAAATCATCGTAGAAGTAAAGCAGTATGCACATTACAGTGTTCATGGTAAATGAGGCAAAATAGCCAAGTAATGGGACATTGGAATGGCTGCAGGGGGGAGACTCCATTTGACCATGATTTTGTGAGGGGGAAAGGTGGCAAACTCAAAGACAGCCCCGGCTGAACTGTACCTCTCAACTGTCCATATTTTCACAGAATGAATAGATTTTTGCTTCTTATTTTTGGTTTGTTCCTCATAAAATTTGTGGATTTCTGGCAAATCATTTAGGAATTAAGTCACTAAATAATGACAGACATTGAGTTTCAGACTTCATAACTTTCAGAAAAATGCATGCTAAAGCAAGACCTGTTATTCTATCAACTAAGTTTATACAGGAGCAATTTTGAGTACTGTTTACATGTTCCCCCAATATATTTGGCCTTGTCCAGATTTCCTACGTTAACAGGTTGAGAGGTATGTGCAAATAAATTGCTTTATAGAATTAGGCATACCCAAACCTCTCAAATGTCCCCAATTTTGGCTCAAAATGTTGCTCTCCCTCTAATAATCCCTCCACAAAATGGCAATTTTGGAAGAAAACATGGAGAGTTTACAATTAATAAATAACTAATAATCAGAGTTATAGATTACTTTTATTTCAGAAATGCATGTAGATTTGTTTATTTTGTCAGTTGCTCAAGTTAACAGTACTAATATTTTAAAAAGTGTACTTTCTTTGACAGGTTCCCAGCTGTATTGTGTGGCTACTTTATATTTTTGCATCACATTTTTGATCCATTTTTCATAAAATTGTGGTTTTCTGGCAAATTAGAGGCAAATCATTAAAGACTGAAGTTAGAAAATACTGATGGACATTTGAGTTTCAGATTTCATACCCTTCAGAAAATTCATACTAATGCAAGATCTACTATTCTATTAGAAAGTTTATAAGAGCAATATTTAAATATTGTACTTATTTTTGGGCCTTTGTCCCACTTCTATGTATGGCTTTAAACCACAAAAACGAGCACCAGCAGCCAAATCGAAAGCAAACAGAGTTTAATAGATAACGTAAGCAATAAAACGCTTTCGGAGAGCCCAGTGTCTCTCCTTCCTCAGACACATTTTAAAAACAGCTTGCAATCACATTTATACAATTTAAAATCAATTAAATAATCAAACAATTTTAGTTAATTACATTAAATCAATGACGAGCATATAAATATAACTTAACTACCACAATAAGTAAATAAGTAAATATTGCCACACTCTGTTCCTCATCTTTGCCTATACAATTTAAAATCAATTAAATAATCAAACAATTTTAGTTAATTACATTAAATCAATGACGAGCATATAAATATAACTTAACTACCACAATAAGTAAATAAGTAAATATTGCCACACTCTGTTCCTCATCTTTGCCTTAAAATATTGCATGCATGTGAATGCATGTGAAATTGTGGGTGTCTACGTACTAGGAAACTCGTAATTCATTCTTAAAATAAAGATATAAATATATAAATATATATATGTAAAAACACCCACCCCCACACGCACACACACACACACACTCACCCATACGCACAAAATAAGGAAAACCTTAAAATATTAAAATATTTAAAATAAACAATAGGAAATAATTGCTAACAGGTTAAAAATGCAGAAACCACTTGCTTTTAACAATACCATAAACTATGTTGAACAGTAAAATCCCATTAAATTAACATAAAAAAACTGAAGTAAAAGCAAGCATTCTTTTTAACATTATACACACACTGCAACTAATTAAATTCCACACATAAGGAAACTACCTTTTCAAAGATAACAGTTTTAAAACACAGGAGATGGAAACATACTCATTTAAACCTGGATGCATATATGCACCAGTACGAATCTGCCAGGCCAATTCATTAATATCTAAATGGATTTGCCACGGACCTCCCTTGCTGTCTACCTTCACTTTCCCCAAGATCGTAAACTTAAAATGATGATCAGGGAATGCACCAATGTGCCTAGCAAGGGCATTGTTAGAATCGTACCTTGAAATAGCATATGTGTGTTCATAAATGTGCTGCTTAAACTTCCTGTCAGTTTTCCCTATATAGAAAGCAGCACATTTCTGACACAGGGCCAGGTAGACCACCCCACTAGTCTCACAGCTATATTTCCCTGTTATATGATATTCAACATTCCTAACAATAACTTTAGAGTCTGTCAGAACATACTTACATTGATTACATGCCCCACACTTAGTCATTGCTAACGCTCGTTGATGGGCAGGACATGAATGAAAATCGAGCATGCTTTTTAAATTACGCCCCTTTCTAAAAGTAATTTTCGGGGCCTCCCCCAATTGGTGGGACAAAAAATTGTCATCTAAAATTAAGGCCCAGTTTTTGTTAAACACCTTCCTAATATGATGATGGTCCACAGAAAAGGTGCACAAAAACCTAGTTACAAAAGTGGAATCTAATTTGGTATCAGCAGCCAATCCTGATACATCTGTGTGAGCCGATTCAACACTAGTACAAGTAAACGACAGGATTGGTTTATAAAAACCAGATCTTCTCTTGTTTATAACTTCAGTGCTAATATCAGATAACATTAAAGAAGGATACCCTCTGTTTATAAACATGCGGCTTAACTGTTCACATTCAAACAGAAAGTCTTCAAAATCCGACACCATCCTAGCTGCCCTAACTGACCTTTCACTACAGCCTTCTTTTGATGTTTAGGATGACTGCTAGTAAAATGCAAAAATGCATTAGAGTAAGTAGGCTTACGATAAATAACACTCTTGTATCTTGAATTCATCACATCTTTACTAATCAGTATGCCCAAAAAATTAATACTACACTCCTGCAGGTTGTAAGTGAATTCCAAAAAGGAAGTCAATTTAGAAATGGTCCTTAGGAAGGCAGGGACCTCAGATGGTGATGCTTTCCAGATAAAAAACATGTTGTCCTGGTACCGTGTATACCAGGCAACATTTTCCTTAAAACTCACATCAGTAAATAGAAAAGTCCTTTCCCAAAAGGCTAATACACAGTTGGCAAAACTGCCACCGCATGGCGACCCCATGGCCACCCCAGATTTTTGTAAATAGATTTTTTTATCAAACAACATAAAGTTGTTATTTAGGACAATTTCCAATAAAGTCTCAACCAAATTAATGGTATTGTCATCTGTCTTTTTATCATGCAAAAATTCATGGACCCACTGAATACCAATGTCTTGTGGAATAACTTTGTACAAATCTTTGATGTCAATTGTTAAAAACCAATAACTAATATCAAAGGGGATCCTTTTAATTTCATAAAGAAAACTCCAAGAATCTTTGCAGATCTGGGGTTCCTGGTTAATTAAGGGCCTTAAAATGCTGTCAATAAGCTTGGCACAAGTACAAGTCATAGAGCCATGACTATCAACAATAGGGCAAAAAGGGGGTTGTGATAAACTTTTGTGAAATTTCGGGATACCGAACAGAACTGGTAGCTTGGGGGCTAAGATGTTCAAATATTGGTACTGGTCTAGGTCAATAAATCTCTCAAGGAACAGATCCTTAATCAATCCCCTGATTTTTGCATAAGCAACATTAACCTGATTAATACTCACTACTTCATAAAAATCAGTGCTAAGGAGAGACATCATTTTCTGAACATACAAAAAATCATCCATAAACACCAGGCCACCCCCCTTATCCGGTTTCATGACTCTAATATTACAATTTTTCAGCAAGCCTAGAAATTCACGTTGGTGTTTGGTGATGTTAGCAGGTCGCCTATAGAAAAACTTATCAGATTCAAGAGCCCTTAAATCAAACTCACACATTTTTTCAAAAAGGCGTAAGGTTTCATGCAAGGGGGGATTATAGACGCTAGGAACCCTAAGGGAACTAGCTGAAACTGTACCATTACCCATCAATAGCTTTAAGTTCAGTTTTCTAACAAATAATTTAAGGTCAATAATTGAACTCACCAAGTCAAAACGTGTATCAGGGACAAAGGATAAGCCCTTAGAAAAAAACTCAACTAAATCAGGGTCAATAACAAAGGACGTGTAATTATAAATTTTAAAGTCACCTTTGGAGTCAATAAGGACACGTGGGTCAGAAAAATGATCTATCATCTCCTGCGTTGTGACCTCCGATTCCTGTAATTGCCTTGCTAGTTCTTGCCCTGTCCATTCGCCTTGTTGGCTTTCTTGTTTCTGGGAAAACCCTGCTGGGTATTAGAAATAACATCATTAGATGCAGCAGACCCACGGATAGTGGCGATGTTATTGTTACCGGCTCTGTTAGAGTTCGTGTTAACAGACTTGTTAGAGTTACTAAGAAGCCTTTCACTCCGACAGAGGGTCACGGGTTCATCATCATAATTATCCAACTCTAAATTAGGCTGAGCATCCACTATATTCAATAGTTCTCCATCAGTGTTCTTTTGCACAGTACCACCTTGTAATTTATTAAAAAATAATGGAGGTCGGGGATAAGCTTTGTTACCCCTCTAGTCTTGAATATCTCTATTAATCTTCTTTTTTTTGTTATTAATCAATTTAATGATAGTTGCTTCTATGCTTGAAAAAATTCTAGAATATTCATATTTGTATCTAACAAATTCCGAATCTTCCTTAATACTGTTATCAAGTGTTAAAAGTTCTGTTTTAAGACAATCAATTTCTTTTTGATAATGAGAAATGAGTAAACCCATAAACTCAAAACCCTGCTTGTCAAACAGGGCCAAAAGATCTTTATGAAACTGGGACCCTTCTACCAACCCAACCGGAAAATGCCATTGCCGCAAACCTTTAGGGACAAGCTTTTTAACTAGGCATTCTTGAAAATAGGAGATCTCAAGTTGCAGTTTCCTGCACTTGAATAACTTCGAGTCAAAGTCTGCAATTAAATTAGATAAGTCACTTACATTCTCGTGAATCTCTTCAACAATGCCATTTTCGGTCTCGTCATTAAAAAAATGAATGTGGTTCAGGAAACCATCAATAGAAGGGCACCCCACTGTGTTGCATATAGGTTCAGGACTCCTTTGTGTATTACGTTCCTCATTAAGCATTCTAGCAGCCTGACTAGGCTGAATGTAGGACTGTGCTGCACTACGCAACAAAACCCTGTTGTCAGCTGCTGTAGAACTGGAAGAAGTTGCCAACATCAGCTTAGGTACTGCAGATTGACTAGTTAAAGGAACAGACTGAGAACCAGATCTAACACCGACTTGTGTACTACTAGTTTGCATACCATCAATCCTTTGGGTTAGAATGTCAACACGATCCATAACCAACTTCAGTAGGACCGTTAAACTGCCTTCAGCATTCGCCTCCTCAGCAATAGACACACCGGTCAATGGATTGCCATCACTGTTGTCCATTTGAGAAAAGAGTGAGCCTTGGGATGAGATGCCTGGAATGCTCATGTTAAAAAACAAACTTCATGACCAAAGAGCAGAAAAACACCTTTGCAGACTAGAAACCACAAAAACGAGCACCAGCAGCCAAATCCAAAGCAAATGGAGTTTAATAGATAACATAAGCACTAAAACGCTTTTGGAGAACCCAGTGTCTCTCCTTCCTCAGACAAATTTTAAAAACAGCTTGCAATCACATTTATACAATTTAAAATCAATTAAATAATCAAACAATTTTAGTTAATTACATATAATCAATGACGAGCATATAAATATAACTTAACTACCACAATAAGTAAATAAGTAAATATTGCCACACTCTGTTCCTCATCTTTGCCTTAAAATATTGTATGCACGTTATCTATTAAACTCCATTTGCTTTGGATTTGGCTGCTGGTGCTCGTTTTTGTGGTTTCTAGTCTATGTATGGCTTTGTCCAGATTTCTTGCTCTGAGGTAGAGAGGTATGAAAAATGTGCCAGGGCCGTCACAGTCAGCCAGAGACATTTCAAATTGTGACATACTTGTTGCACCCCACTCCCCCATGTAGTGACTCTGGATGTGTCCAAGCAAGGCAAGGAGCAGTTATGCAGTGTAAGTGTGCAGAGTATCCCACCATCCAAGGTAGACACAAGTACTACAGTGGCTTTTCATCTGTCCTTGCTTGATTTTGCAGAATGTTCTGGTTTTCTGTCATATTTTTATACTGTTGATTTATGCTTGTTATTATTCAGAAAGTTCCCGTTGCTCTGTGTTTATGTAGCAATACTTTCATGACCATCAGGTAAGCTTGTCTGAGATTGTAAGATGCAAGTAAGTTTTAATAAGCATACTGTTAAAGAATTACCAACATTGAAAGCCTTTTTGTTGTTGCCATGCAGAGAATACTTACATAACTAGATAACATATAAGCCTTGGGTATTGAAATGCATATGGCAGTATTTGTAATAAAGGACAGGATTACAGTATTTTAAGAAGGTCATTACCATTGTTGGAAACTTGCAGTCATCTGTGCAGGCTTTACCCGTAAACTAAACAGAATGCCAATCTATCATGTGTGGTCCATAACCTGTGCAGTAATCCTTTAAGGAGTTTATCTTGAGCTTGTTTCTTGTTTGCTGTTCATTTTTTACTTTGATCATGTTTTCCCCATGAAACAAGTAGATAGTTGTCAGGCAGCAGGTCTTTCTTGGATAAGAAACATTTTTACAAGTGGGGATATCACAGATATTGCTACTTTCAGCATGTTACTTGGTACTTTTATAAAGCTGAATATAAATTATAATTAGAACTGCAGTGCAAGGAGAAGTGGTTTGAGTTGACTGCTGCTTGTTTTGCTTATACTTGACTTTGACTGGCTTTCCAGTAATATATTTAACAAGTAATTTCTTTTTTATGCCTTGCAACCTTTTTGTTTCCATCTAGATATTAAGTAGGCTGTCATGCAGCCAATGCATTGAAATATTTTTTTTTTCTTCTACACTTCATTTTGTTTTGATTGGACTCTCATAATGACAGCTTGGCACCCAGGGCAGCGTATTTAATTAAAGTTCCAGTTTTTGTGGTTTTGAGCATAGCCCCTCCCCTTTCTAGTTGACCGCACCCATTCCCATTGGCGCCACCCATTCAGCTGTCTCCTGCAGCCCCCCTTTGATTTGAAGTCACCAGCTGCCACTGAATTTTGTGCTTCTAAAGACAGAAGTGTCAAACTTCACATCACCCATGCAAACAGGGTAAAGAGGTATGGCCGGGGAATCATTCCCCGAGGCGCTGTATGAGCATTTACATAAATGCATGGATTAGGTCATACCTAACAGAATCAAGGTCATGTCCTCCAAAAAAAGTAAGCCACTCTGGTGGTCCCCTGCCATTAACAAACTCTACAACAGAAGAAAAAAACTGTTGCAGAAAAGGACTAAGTCCAAAGACTGGAAAAATTCCCTTGTAAGTCTAGCAAAAAACTGAGATCCCTCATTAAAGCCTCCAAAGCTAGTTATGAAACAAAATTGCAACAGATGCTAAAGATAACCACAAGGCATTTTTTAGTTACTTCAAGAAGCTGCATAACAATACGCAGGGGTGCTCTAAGCTACTGCACAACAGCACCACTTATACTGAACCAACAGATATCGCCAACATCAAGGCAGACAGGTATAGTGCAAACTTTACCCCCCCCACTCCCAAAAGGGCCTATCCCAGTACAAGGAATGCCAAATGCCTAATATCACAGCTGCTCAGGTAGAAACTGCCCTATCCAAAACCAAAAATACAGCCTCCATGGGACCTGATAATATACCTGGCTGCATGCTACATGAATTACAAAGGGAACTGGCACCCCACCTGAGTGCCCTGTTCAATCACAGCCTCACTTCAGGCTTTGTCCCTACCAAATGGTGTACCACTACAGTCATTCCTGTCCACAAAGGGGGAGCCACTACTGACCCAGGAAACTACTGTCCCTTCAGCCTGACAAGCCTGATCTGTAAGGCTATGGAATGCATCATTATGGACCTCATAAATAAGGATATTGGGAACCTTCAAACCCTGGATCCCTCACTGTTTGGGTTTGTGAAGGGCAGATCATGTCTGCTCAACCTGATAGTCTTCTTCGAATCTGTCACCAGAGAGGTCGATGAAGGCAAGGCACTCCACTCCATACAGCCTACCTTAATCTCTCTAAGCCCTTCGACAATATCCCCCATTCAGGGATCATTGACAGAATAATCAACCTAGGCATCAACCCCTACATCATAAGATGGGTCGCCAACTGGCTCTTGGATAGAACCCCCATGGTGAAAGTAGCGGACTTCAAATCCAGCTACAGGGCAGTCACAAGTGGTGTCCCACAAGGATCAGTCCTGGGGCCTCTCCTGTTTGGTATATACTTCTCAGAAGTCCAGGCCAAAAACAAATGACTCTGTCTGACCAAGTTTGCGGATGATTGCAAACTGGGAGCCATTATTGACTCTCAAGCTGATGTCGACATCCTACAAAAAGGCCTAATTGACACCAATGACTGGTGCTAGAACTATGGTCTTAAGCTCAATGCCAAAAAGTGCATCACCATCCCCTTCAGGAAAAACTTGGTACCCACAAACTACCACATCAACAGTAGCCCCTTAACTCCCAAGGTGTGATAAGAGATCTAGGGACACAAGTGGATAGCAACCTCTCCTTTGACAACCATGTAGCCACTGTAGTTAGAAAGTTATTCTATGTGACACACCTCATTAGAAAGGTTTTCTCATCCAGGAAGAAAGAAGTCATAATCCCTCTCTATTCATCCCTCATTAGACCCATTATAGAGTACAATGCCCCATCTGGCATGTACCTCACTAGACACCTGCAACAACTGCAGAGGCCACAGAAATTCTTCACAAAGAGGATCCTAGGACTCAAACAATTGCCCTACACAAACAGACTCAAAAAACTACAGCTATACTCTGTCTCATATTGCCTACTTAGAGGCAATCTCTACTTGGCATACAAAGCCATGTCAGACCCATTGTTACTAGACATGCTTCATCTGAAAAATACTCAATCCCTCTGCACCACACAGTCCAAGGACCTCAACCTCATCACCACAATTAACAGAACCTGCTGGAAGGACAGGTTCCTAACCCAGAGACTACCCATACTCTGGAATAAACTCCCCATTCATGTCAAGCAGAGCACCTCACTGCCCTCTTCAAGACAAATCTTGATGAGTGGATGGGTAACAGGAAATTCACTTTGGGGATCATTTCAACAGCCTTGCTCAATAGGGGTACAAGGAACTAATGTCCTGCAACAGTACAACTGAGTATGTTCTTGGGCTAGGCTTGTGTTGGCTCCAGAGTAATTAGCCAAGTACTCACCTATGAACCTATGAACCTATGAGAGTACTTGCATATTTATTTGGTTACACTGTGTGGGCCACTTCTAATAGTCTTGCTCTTGGTTAGAATGCCATTTATATTAATATTAATATTACACACTAAGATTGGGCACCCTTTGTTAAGGGCCTTAAAGTACCTGATAAGGAGTTGGCTGGTGGCAGTGATAACTACCTTATAGTCTAGACAAAAGGCTGCATAGCTAGTAAACCTGTGCCAGCCCTTCCCAGGTGTGTGTGTTTGTGTAAATCAAACATCAAAGAGTGTGTGTGTGAGCTACTTGGGCAGGTACTTGAAGCACTGATGGGACAGAGAGGGTGCTGGAGGTCTTGGCTTGGCCAGTCAGCTGAGATCTCAACTCTATAGCTATGCCAGTGGGGAGTCTTACTGGGGATCTGGAGAAAGAGGGAGAAAACAGCCATGAGATGACTGTGGTCTCTGTGTCTTCTTAATGGAAATTGCACTTGATGTAGAGTGCTGCATCTGGAAATGCTGTGTGTGTACCTGTCAACCTGTCAATGAAGGTCCCCCACTGGTGCCAGTGGTGAGGATTGAGGCTCCTTGATTACTGAGCCAGTGGTGGGGCATCACAAGGGATAGCTAAGCTGAAACTGATTGTAGGCATTCATGTTTTGCAATTAATGTTGATGGCATGCAACACACATGTGAAAATTATTATGGGAAGCAACAAATTTTATATTTGATTAAAAAGGTACCAGTAGCTTGGTTGCTTTACGTCAGGCTGAAGATTTGGTTTCTTACCCATCTTCAATGTTCATACATTATTCTGGGCTACTGTAAAATTGCCCATTTCATACAACATCCCTTGTGATTCCATGCCTGTACAGGCAGCCTACTTCAGTACTATCCCATTAATGTTACATTCAACAAGCAAAAATGTTCTTGTTTTGCAAGTTTTGATCATGGAAAAGCAATATAATGCACAGTGAAAGTAACACAGGGAAACAATATAGAGCATGTTGCTCTTGATTAAAAAGCTATATTTCTTTACAAGTACTGTCAGAAACACTATTAAAAAATAAAGCAAATTTCACATAATTCAAATATAAACGATAAACTTAATTCAAGACATCCTTGATTTTTAGTTTCTAATCATGGGAAACAGCATACAGCATTTTGAAATATCTTGGTGAATCAACTTGCAGAATCTTGTTCTTTATTAAAAAAAGAGCTAGAGGTTAAGTCCAGTTGCTGGGCTATGATGGTAAAAATTTGGTTTCCTTCATGTCTTCAAACTTAAATTATTATCCCGGGTTTCTGATGAATTGTTAATATCCTGCAATTTCTGGCAGTCAGAGTTGTTTACTAGCTTCAAAGCTGATTTCCCCAAACAGAGAATTCTTGCTTTTAATTTGTGATCATACAGACGCAAGACATGACATTTTTCTTTTGATAAAAAAATAAAAATATATATTGCTTTTACAAGTACTATCAGAAGCACTGGCAAACATTTTTTCTAAATAATTTTTATTAATATTTAATCAATAAATCATTTACAATTACATGCAGTCTCAGAGGGTTCCCCCCTCAGCTTTATATACAGAACCTCAAAATACATTTTTTTCATCCTATCCAACACAATCTCAGGACCCTATATACTAATCCAGTCTAGCTATGCTGTCTATGTATGCTTTGGCAACTTCATCGATAACTTTGTGTTCTCCTCATGACGTTTGTTTAATTGTTTTCTTCTAACCATCCATATTCTTTTGCCCTTCACTATTTACCCACTGAGACAATCTGATACTGACCAATGGGGCTGTATTTTTCATACCTAAATTATTACTCCTCATTCCCTCATTAGCAATTCACTCCTAGCTTTTATTCTCTGGGCTTCACCACATTTCATCATACTACTATGTAGCTGCAGTCTTTCTGCTCCATACCTTAATACAATCTTCCTTCTATATCTGCAGAGGGACACCAACTCAGGTGAAATTTTCCCTAACATTTACTACCCCACTCTCCTACTTCTACTAGTATTCTTGATAGCAGTTGTTCTGCACCTTTCACACTCACTTCTTTTCCTCATAATTTTATTTTTATTTATTTGTAGTTTGCTTTTGTTTATTGGGTTTCTCCAACTGGGTTTAGTAAAAAAAAAAAAATCACTGGAGACCTGGGAGAAAAGCTCCAAAATATTACCAGCATCCTTAAACAGATATTCAGTAATATACATAAATGAACATTACATACTGTACATTAACAATTGCACATTTATCTGCTAATGAGATTGCATTCATATGGATTCAAGGCAAACTATTACAGCAGAAAAGAAACTTATGCTTTAGTAGAAGTTGAGCACTGAGCATTTAAAGAGGTGCATTAATGAGTTTGTCAAATAGATAATAGATCATTTGCTTAGTGTTAGGAATTCAAAGAATTGGAGGTGAGGGAAGGAACTAAGGTCAGAAAACTGTTAATATAGTAGTTAAGAGGTGGTCTGTAAAAGAAATTAATTGATAATTATATATGGCTATCATAAAGGTTATAGTAGAAGTACAAAGGTGGGGGGTCAGCAGTGTCACAAAACTGTATATATGTTTGGGAGATGCTAACAAAATTATACAGGTTGGTAAATACAACTTTTGGGGCATACTTGTAAGATTCTGTATGGAGAGAAATGGTTTGATCAATTGGCAAGCTGAAAGTAGCAGTGGCATCTCTCCTGAATTTGTACAAGAGATGATCCACTGATTTCATAGGTGAAGTTTTAGCTGTGTTTTACATAAGTTTGCATTCAGAATGGATTTCCATGGTAGTGGGATCTGGTCCCATAATTTAGTTACAGTATATAAATACAGAAGGTCTCCTGCAGTATTAGATGATTTGGTTACAGTGATTAGTAATTTTTCTCTAGAGCTTAAATTTTTTTGGGGGGAGTAAGTTATTATGGACTGGGCAATTTTCTAGATTATAGAGAAGTCTGTGAATTGCAGTTAGCTGAGAGAGAGCTAGCTGATATGGTAGATTTAACCAGTTTAGTTCTCTGAGGGCTGGTCAGTAGTATGTTTTATTGTTATAGTTTACTGCACATTTGGCTATTTTATTATAGCATTGCTCATGTTTATACAGTTGTGAGACTTGAAGCTTAGCAAAGATTGCAGCAGCAAAGAAGAAGAGAGAGATGGCAGTAAAAAAGTGCAGCCTATATGACTATTGGCTATGTCAGTAAGGCAGGCTTTTACTCTGCATAATGTACGTATTGTTAATCCTTTTTAACCACATTCATTTGTTTTATTTTTATTTATTTTACATTTGTTTACTGGGAAAGTCAGACTGGGTGGAAAACCATTTTCAGCTAAGGCCTGGGGAGAAAAGCTCCACATATAAAGACCGTAAAAAGCTTCATATACAATTGGTAAAAGGAAATGTAGGATACAGAGCTAAACACACCAGAGAAATATATAATACAATTATTTCTTCTTTCTTATTAAATCAATAAGTACAAAGGTTAGCAATGCAAAAATCATGCATATAGGTGATACATGGTGGTTGAATTTCAATTTGTTTTCTATGATTACACCCAGTAATTTTATGTTGTTTACTTGTTCTATCATGATGTTCTTGGCACAGACAATAGTGAATACTGCTGTTTTGGTAGAGATGTGTTTTGTGGTAAAGAACAGCAAAATTTAGTTTTGATGGTGTTAGTTGAGAATTATTTAGCCATATTTTAGTTGAAAAGAAGGATTATTGTCTAAGGTCTTAGATTTCAGAGAGAGACTTAGCAGAGCTGATTAGGGTCGAGACATCAGTGTGTTGAACTAGGGTAGCATTTTTTGTATCAATGTAGAGGTCATTAATGGATATGTTGAAAAATATGGGTCCAATTTAGATCCTTGTGGGACACCTTAGATCCAGTTAAGATGATGGAGAAATAATTTTTCTGTTTCATGGCTTGTGCTCTGTTTAAGAGGTAGATTTGGAGCCATCACAGTGAAGAGTTGGTGACCCCTAAGGGTGAGAGTTTATGTACGAGTTTCTGGTGGGAGACAGTATCAAAAGCATTTGATAAGTCTAGAAAGTTGCTGGAGACTAGGCTTTTCACATTTCTATGGTGTTGATAGTATTAATAACATTCAGAAGTATAGTTGTTTTGAGACGAAGATGGAAGTTGGGTTGGGTTGAAGAATCTGGTTATCTATTAGATAGTTGAAGTTGCATATGAATACATTTTTCTTATAATTTGTTAGAGCCAATAAGATGGCAGTTGGCTATAGTCTGAAAGTTCTGCATTGATTCAACTCTTGTGCAGTGGAATAATGAATGCATTTTTTTCCATAGTGAGTGGACTTTATATTCAGATATGAATTGAATTATCAGAATTGAAACTAGATATACAATAACCTCAGCTATTATTTACTATACTTGGCATAGGTTCATAGGTTCATAGGTAGATACTAGGCTATCTGCCCTAGGGCATTTATAAGCCTAGCCAGAGTGTATTTGGCTTCTGCCTCCCTATTAGATTAGCCTACTGTGCCTCTGTAAAGTAGGTCACAGAAGGTACCCTTTTAAGATTAGTTTACTGTGCCTCTGTCTAGTAGGGACACCGGAGAGATCCCAGGGGTGAATTTGCATTTTCCATCTATGTGTCCAAATTTCACTTGAAGAGGGTCAGCGAGGGGCTATGTCTAACATGAATTGGGATTCTATTCCAGAGTGAGGGGAGTCTCTGAGAAATGAATCTGTCCCTCCAGCATGTCCTATTTATTTTTGTGCTGAGGTTTAGGTCCCTGGAGCGTGTAGCTCTAAGGGACTTGGATTTTTTGAGGTGGAGCATGTCCATTAATTCTGGGTTTGACATGGCTTTGTATGTCAGGCATAGATCGCTTCTGAGTAGGCGGTAAGCAACTGAGTAGAGCTGGAGTTTCTTTAGTTGAGCTGCATAGAACATCTGTTTGTAGCCCTTGATCCTCTTGGTGAGGTACTTTTGGGGTCTCTCCAGTTGCTGCAGGTGTTGGGTAAGGTACATCCCAAAAAGGGCATTGTATTCAATTATGGGCCTGATGAGTGACGAGTAGAGGGGCACGATGACCTCATTTGATCTAGATGCGAACCCTTTCATGATAAGGTGGGCTATATAGAAGGTCTTTCTAACCACTTTGGCAACGTGATTATCAAAGGAGAGATTACTATCTATGTTGGTCCTCAAATCTCTAATTACTTATTCCGTACTTAATGGATTACCACCTATGTGGTAATTTGTGGGCACCTTGTTTTTTTCAAAGGGGATGACTATGCACTTTTTAGCATTTAGCTTGAGGCCGTGGCTCTGGCACCAAGCATCCGTCTCTGTGAGACCCTTTTGGAGGATGCTTGTGTCAGCTGGAGATTCGATTATTGCCCCCAGTTTGCAGTCATCTGCGAACTTTGTCAGCCATAATCCCCCCGTGTTAGCCTGAACCTCAGAGAAGTATATACCGAATAAGAGATAGGCAGGTAAATTATCAGTGGCAGTTTTAGTAGGCTGCAAGTTTTGAGTTTTTTTTTATTGTATCTGTGGGAACTGGTTGGAAGGAGAAGCATTAAAGGAGGTTATTTGATTGAGTAGAGCTATCAAGAGCTTCATTAGTCACCTGATTGATTAATGACTATACAGTCTGTATAAAGTGGTTTTTGAAATGGTTGGCTATGATATGATTTTTTTCTGTGTGTTAGGTGTTAGCTGTGTAGCATGTCCTGGATTTAACAGTTCCTTGATGGACGCCCAGAATGGTTTAGGATTATTAGTATACATGTTTTGATTGGTTGGGTAACAGGCTTTCTTATCTTTAATGATAAGTTGTTTTGGTAGGTTTCATAGTTGTCTACATGGTAGTAAAGTGGAAGCTGTTTTATTATTACTATAAATATTATTATTTATTCATTTTTTGTCCAGACCTTCCATGCTTTGTTTCTTTATTTCATGAGTTGATTAGTTGATCAGGATAGCTATGGGGCAATGTTGGCTCTGACTCATTTTATTCTGAAAGGGGCTAGAGTGTTTATAACATTAGGAAGATTTTGTTGAACTCAGACACAGCATCATCTAGTCTTTAATGACTCCCAGTTAAAGAGACGTAGTGTATTAATACAAGTGTCTTCATGAAAAGTAGTACGTTTTTTACCAGGTTGTAGTGATGTGATTTGGAGATGTTGCTTTGGTACCTTATGGTGTAGTTTGATAAGTGATCACTTAGCTGTCTGTTGGAGTTTTGTGTGATGAGAATTTATTTGAAGAGAATGCTAGGATCTAACCAATGGTTGACTGACTGGCCATGGCTTTGTTATATCTAGTTGGTCTGTTGATAAGTTGCATGAATTTGAACAGATGTGTATTACTGGCTGGATTTTCAGATTGTTTGGTTAGCCATTCTATATTAATATCATCCAAAATTATGGTTTCATAAGGGATTTTTGAGGAGGCCCAGCAGATTGGATCTTCCAGAATTTTAGCACTGTTACCTGTGTGTGTGTGTGTACACACACACACACATATATATATATATATATATATATATATATATATATATATATATATATGAGTGTTTAGTGTTAGCATGGTTAGTAGGATTTCTGTGTTAGAAAACGTTGGTTGAGTATGGAAGAAAAAGGAGATCTCTATTGTATTTTTGAAGAAAATAGCTACACTGCTAGCTTTTTGTTATTGGCTCTGTTTAATTTGATAATATTTTAGTCTAGAGAGGCAATTTCTTCATTTTTTGTTTCCTGGCAGAGCCTGGTTTCTGTGGCAACTAAGATGTTTGGGCAGTGAACTGACTTTTATAGTTACAGAGATATGATACTATGGGTACAGGCATTTTTGCTTGACTTTATGTTTAATACCAAATTTGTGAGTAAATGGATAATTATACTTGAGTAGTTGGATATATGAGTGATGATATAAATAGAGTGTGATTGGAAGATGAGGTTCAGAAGTATTTTACTTAGAGGGCACAATATAAGAGTTTGTTGGAATTTTGAGACTAATGGATATTGGTAGGATGTTAAGTATGCAAGTAAGAGAAGTGGTACTAGTGTGAGCAATCAAAGGAGAAACAAGTTTCTGAAATAAAAGAAACAGAAGGTTTTAAAGTATAGGGATGAGGATGTACTTAAGATTGGGAGTAGGCAAATCTAGGAAAAGTAGAAGCTGAAATGTTGAATAATAGACTGTGTTTTGTCTGTAGGTTTGTAAGATGTTAGTATATGTGGGTGTTTAAGGCTATAGGTGTAGGGAAATACTTATATGAATGCAGATTAAATTATATGCTGAGGAATCAGTTAACAGTGCAGAATAGGTAAAATAAGGAAGGGTAGTAAGAAAAAACTAACAGAGTTAATTTTGTATGGATGTAAAGCAATTGAGGGTGGAGGGGTATAAGCAGGAAAGATAGATAAGGGGAGGGCTAAGAGATATTATGGAGGAAGAAATGAGACATGAACATTAATCTGAGTGTAGTACATGACAGAAGATTGCAGGGATGGAAGTATCTCAACATATTCAGCTTATCTACCTCTACCTCACATCTCCCTTGCATTGTTCTATGGCCTTGCTACCCAGTTCACCACATCCTTTCCAAGTCTACCAGCTTCTCCAGTCCCCACATAGTTTCTCTGATTAGCTGGGAACCTTTGTGAAGTCTAAGATCTTTCTGGGGATATTGGCTTTCATCATTCTACAGTTTTATTTTTTTCATTATGCCCTACCTGCCTCTCCCAGTACAGTAACACAGTGATGCTTAAGGGACAGGCATGCAATGGGGGATACAACATATCGGTCCACCTCTGTGACAGCTCAGACTTGCCCACCATCCTTACTGCTCCTCTAGCCATGCCTCCTCAACAGAATGTCTCCAGTCTCCACATGGGATTGCCGCAGGAAATGCCCACTTAATTTCCCACCCTTCCCCTGCCACTCCTTCAGTCAGTTGAGCTGCTAATCGAACCCAAATAAACAGAGCTGTAGCCAGGGCTTTATCTCTCTGCATGACTGGAGTGGCGAACGTCTGTACCAATGGTACAGCAAACTTATTGGTAGATCATGCACTGGGCTTACTGTCCTTAACCTCTTCACCATCTGTCATTCTGTTAACATAAATCATCCACATCCATTCATTACATTCCCCCCAAATATTCTTCATATATATTATACCAGCCTTTCTCTTATGAACATGTGTTTATTTATAATGCTTTTTCTGTAGATTAGTCATACCTTCTCTCCTTCTTGATCATTTTGACATGTTTTACTATCATCATATTCAGCACCAGTCCTTCCATCATATATCTTTTTCCTCACTGCCACTATGAAGAATAAAAATGCAGTCACTCAGAAATCAGTCCAGCAATTACAACCAATCACAACACATCATCTGTGATCATGATCATTTTTCAAATCACAGGCCTATAGCACTTCTGCTCCCCCTCTCAAAAATACTTGAAAAATGCATTCACAAGCAACTTCTTGAACATCTTCTTAATGGAAGTCTACTCATTTCAACTCAACATGGCTTCTGTCCTAAACACAGAACAACTACTGCTCTACTCTGCTTTATTCGTACTATCATTAAAGCCAGAAAAAATAATAACCTAGTATACTCACTTTGTCTGGACCTTTCCAAAGCCTTCAATACTGCCTCTCATCCCATGCTTCTTCATAAAATGTCTGCTCTTGGTTTCTCTAACTCTATTCTCAACTGGTTTTTTAGTTACCTTTTTAACCGGCAGTCTGACAAGTGGCTTTCCTCCTTCTCCAACCTCCTCCCTGTTAATACTCGTGTACCACAAGGTTCCATTCAGAGTCTAATGCTATCCAACATCTTTACAAACAATCTTCACTCATCCTGCACTCATTCATCACTAATACAATATGTTGATAATTCCATTATCACCTGCTCATCCGACAATCTCTTACACTTGCAATCCATTACCCAAAAATCCTTTAACTCTATTGAAAGCTGGCTAAATGAAAACCAACTCATACTACCCCCCCCAAAAAAATATTACTTCTATTTCTCCCTAAATCTCAATCTCATCTCAAATCATCCTTCACCATTACATTTCTCAATAAGAGATTAATATAAGTACTAATGCACCCTAAACTCCTAGACATCATCATCAGTGATTAACTAAAATTTGATCTGCATGTTCAAAACTGTGAAAAAAAACAAAAAACAAAACAAAACACGACAAAACTGGAGCTCTGCTCCAACAAAATTGCCAGATTTGCTGCTAACCAACCCTATAATTCACACGACTGTCTAACTCTAAAAACCTTAGCCTGGCTTGAGCTACCTTATCAGCTCATCCTCTCTCAACTTCTTCTCACTTACGTCATAATTAACAAACTTATTTCCTGTCCAGCTATCTCTCCATTCATCACTTACACAATCGCTCTCGCCAGAGCTCTGACCCGACTTCTGTTACAAATATACAAGCCTAAAAAATCCATTGGTCATAGCCTATACAGCTATAAAGTGGGTCTGTCTTGGAACAACATTCTTTTAACCATCAGATCTGTCCTGAATAGTCTCAAATTTAAAAAGGATTTAAGAGAAACACTTCTTAACTCTTGGCTTTGCTCCTGCTTCAATCCTGCATAACCTTCCATTAACCTCTTCCTCTGTTCTGTTTTCTTATCCTGCCTAACCGACCAGACCACTAATGTTTTCCTTCCTAACCCTGTATCACTCATCCCTGATTTAATCACCACTTCTCTGTCCTGTACTACCATCTTTTTCCTTTACCCTAACTCCATTCTAAATCTGCCTTATTCTTTCACCTAACTATCTATTTAATGTCAGCAGCAAGTTCAGCTGTCACAGTAAATTTGCTTTTATGTTCTATGTCCTCAATACATTTTGTTTATGCTCTTAGTACTATTTTTTAATTTATTCAGCTAGGATATGTTATAATTTACTTTGTGTGTTAACTTTATATCCTTCTTTAAACTTACTATTTACTTTTTTGTATATGGAGCCTTTCTGCCTTGGCCGCCCCTGGAAAAGGGCCCCTGCCCAGTCAGACTTACCTCCCAGTTAACAAATGTCAAAATAAAAATAAATAAAAAATTAAAAGCACACACACACACACACACACACACACACACACACACACACACACACACACACACACACGCACACACGCACACACACACACACACACACACACACACACACACACACACACACACACACACACACACACACACACACACACACACACACACACACACACACACACATATATATATATATATATTGGGTCTATACTATAAAACCAAAAGCTCGTTTGAGTGAATACCACAACAGCGACACATATAGCACGAATCGCAAATATGCTGATCCCCCTAAACCGCGAAATTTAAAATCTGAAATCGTCATAGTCGGCCAACCCCACCACGCACAACATACTACCTACCCAAACATAATAAATAAACCACATACATACACTAACCAAACCCTACTTCTAACCCTACACTAAACTTTACATACATTACTATGTATGCAATTACCTTAACCCGCACCCTAACCCTAAGATCCATAACTATCGCACACTTACCTTACGGAGCTATACCGCAGACGGGCCAACCACGACAATTCGACATTTCGAATTTCGCTGTTTTGGACATTCGCCATTTCCGTAGTTCTCGCAATATGTGTCGCTCTTTTCCGATTTGCTTAAACGGATCTTCGGGCTTCTAATATAGACCCATAGATATATATATATATATATATATATATATATATATATATATATATATATAAATAATCAAATAATCATGTTTTTCACTCCAGTAAGAGGATTAACTGGTTTCTGAGAAACCACAAGTTAAAGTACCATAGGACAGCCATTTCCTCAGCTTTCAGAAACTGCAGAAACCTCTAAGTCCTCCTCTTTTCAGTTAGTCCTTATCCCATAGTCAAATACCCCCTATTCCATAACACAATCTCTGAATGCTCTCTGTATAAATCCTTCTAACAGCCCACTAATTCTTACTTTAGTAAAGTTCTCTACCTCCACCAGTTCTTCCACTTCTCTCCTAAAAGCATTATTTGTTTCCACCTGTACCATTCTCCTTACCTGTCTGGTTCCGTGTTCTTTCCACAACTCACATTTCACATATCTAAGCCTCTCCTCCACTCATCTCTTAATCTTTGAGCCATATTTATCGCTGTCACATATAATAAAACTGCCATTCTTCAATATTTCAGATCCTTATACTTCATTACTTCCCTTTAACTGTCCTTCTCAATGTCTCCTCCATAAATATATATCATGACATTTGGGAGTTAGTATAGTTAATTAAGACTATGGTTTATTTAACTGCATCCTGTGGTAAAATAATTTGACTCTTTCAACCTCCATTTGCCTACTGAGTGACCTTGAGTAATTCACTTAATCACACAGCACATTGGGGCAGTTAGGAAACTGAGTTTGGCTCCTCAATCGTTTTTGGGACTGCATGCCAAGTGAACATTATCAAATCTTCCCAATATCCCTTTAGTGGGACTTGTCCTACTTGATACAACAGCTATTGCAATAAACCTTACCACTTCAGTCTTGGGCTAAAAATAGTTCATTTTTCTGGTCATATGAGCAATTATGAACAATAATTCTTTTATCATCTTCTTTAATACTTCTGAGAACCTCTTCTTAGTTTCCAGAAATGTTGGGTACACCTTAATTCCCCAAATCCTTGTAACCTCCTTCTAAATATGCAGCCCGTGCCTCTCCCTGCAAATTGCAACTCTTTCCAAAATTCCTAGTGTAATGATGAAAATAGCCAGATTGACAGGAGATGTCCTTGTCATACCTCTCTCTATAGCTTCATATGCTATGACACTTCAGTGATGACTACTATCTTCTAAAACAGATCTTTGTATAAAATCATTACCTTTTGTATAAACCTTCTTTTCCTTGGATCTCAACTACAGTATCACTTTTTTAAATGTCAGATAAGAATATTGCAGGCAGAGCCCATTTTATTCAACCATTCAAGAAAGTTTAGCAGTAACATCTAGAAGTCTACAGATGACTTACTTTTCACAAAACCTGTTTCAGCAATGTCAGATATATGACTTTTCTGGCCTTGCATATAACACCCTGGTAAAAAATTTCACATCAGGCTAAACATTTATTTGATCCTCTTAGCTGTCATTCCCTGATAGAAGTGTTACTGCCACCAAGTCCTACACAGACTCTAGTATCTCACCCTTACCCTGTATGTTAAGGGTATATGTCATTTTATCTAAAACTTAACTTGTCTAAACACAGCTTATGTATATTCAATTCATTTACACCAGCAAAACTGAGAAAAAAGAAGGAAAAATGAAAAACATGTCTTAATACATTGCAAAACGATTTTTGGTCAGTGGTATGAGTTTTCTTAAAGATGTAGAAGTAATATTACAGTTTGCTTTATTACAATGTGTTGGATTGTACAAGATGGTGATGCACTTCCAGTGTTGTTTCCCTATCATCTGCTCTGTAGTATAACCATGAAGTTGTTATATATCATTTAGGGGGTGTTGTGGGGTGTTTGATCCCCTGCAAAAACATATGTTCTGTTTTCTTTTTCTTTTTTAATTTTGCTGGTTTAGTTGAATGAGTTTCAGAAGAAATGACATTCATGTATTAATAAATAGCTCAGCCAAGTCCCCATTTGTACTCCACCTCCACTCCTTTATAAAACAAATTGATAGAGAACATATCTGAAACTCCAAATTTACCCTTTAATATGTTTTATTGCTGCTCCTGCCCACCCTTCCCTCATCTCTCTATGGAGATCCTCACTATGCATTTCTGAAAAGACTTCTCATTCCTCAGAATCTTCACCTCTGTCTCTGCCTGCACAACTTGTCATAGACATCTTTAAAAACTTTTCTAATTTTTAACATGATTCACATTCTTCCTTTGTGTTTTTTACCCTGCATTCCAATAGCTCAACATCAACCTCTCCTTTCATCAGCCACCTAGTGCTGTATGTCCTAATTCTGCTCTGTCTTTGATTTTCTACATGCATTAACTCTTTTTCATTTCCCTTATCATCTCTACTTCATCCTTCTTCTGACTTTACATCTTTGTCCTTTGCATCCTATTTAAGTTCATTCCATGCTCTGCTTCCTTATTCCCATTGTTATTTCATATACTGTTCACGTAGGACACAATTACTCATCTCCAAGCCATGTACTCCCACCACAATCTTTATCAAGCTGTCTTTCTTCTCATCTGTTTCCCCAACAACCTGCATAGTAAAACTCTGCAACCATCGTACTCACTTCATGTTCATTATCTGAAATGCCCTTATGTAGTATGTCCACTCTTTCCATCTCTGCCATTGTACTGAGATCCAGTAACAATCTATCCAACCTACGATCGTGCCAGCTCTCATTCATGAAAATCGGGAATTGCCTTCTTTCTTCCCCATTCTGTTTCTGCACATCAGCTAACCTCAGACTTTCCATCCCTTGTTTGATTAGTGTCTAACTTTTCAAATGAATTTTTACCTGTCCAACTTATTTATCCTTTTCTGGTTTCAAACCCATGATTAAATCACAAACAGGCAGTACTCTAGTTCATTTTTTCACCTTCCATTGTTTTGTTTCTAACCACACCTGTAGCATTCTTGAGCCTCCTCATTAGAACCATGAGATACACTTAGAATCACTCATCTCCATTCCACTGCACACAACCCAGCACCCCATTATCCACTTGCCTTCCCCATCTCTTTCCTTTACTTATCCATCCTAACCTTTATTCAGTGAATATTCCTGTCCTATATTTGTAACTTCCCCTAGCAGATACCACAACCACCATTACCCTTCCTCCTGTGGCTTACTAACACATCCAGGTTTCAACCTCAACTCTTGAATAATAACTTTTTGCATTCTCTCCCAAACTATTTTTTAGTATTCTCCCTCTATTTTTACCATACTGTTTTCCTCCACATGACATGTTGCCACCTTAATACTTTCTTCCTCCTCCACTCAGCCTTCTTGCCCTCTCTGTCTAATCCTTCCTGACACCTTGTTAAAGTTAAGTTAGCTAGAATAGTTATCCAACAACAGCCAACCTTGGCCACCAGAGGCCATCCTTGCATTATGGCAGCATGTATAGTCATTTGCAATCAGGCGTTAGATCACATTTCCCACCCCACCCCACTTCTCCACTATCAAAGTCTCTCCTTCTTACTTCTTTCCTAATGCTCTATCTGACCTTACTTCCCCATCTCTACCTCTTAAGCCAAGAGAGTCCAGTTCCTTCCATGATTAAATATGTTTCCCCAAGACTACTGTAAAAAATACTCTAATGCCACCTGGAATAACTCATCTTTCTTTCCCTACCTTAATCTTTCTCAGTCTGATAAACTTGTTTCTTGCACTGTGTTAAGCTCTATCCTATGCTATCCTATCCTATCCTATCCTATGCTATCCTATCCTATCCTATGCTATCCTATCCTATCCTCTCCTAGCCTATCCTAGCCTATCCTATTCCAATTTCCTGTTGCTTGTCTTTTCTTCTTCTTCCACAGCACTTCCCCACGAATCCATAACAGCTCACCTTTCACAAATATAAAACAAAAATACAGTACTCGTATGACTATACACATCCCCTATATACCCCTAAAAGTATGACTTCCCTTGGTAATGCAGACTATAACTAACTTTTGGCCCTCTCATTCTTCACCCTTACCTGCACTAGCCCAACTAACCGAATCTAAGGAAGCATAAAGATTGTGCAAGACTTGAGGGGAATCACTGTGATTCAGACATATTTTAAAAGATAAATACACTGTGTGCAAGTACTTCAATCTACACAGAGAGTATGTTTTTTCATAAATGCTTGTGAAAAGTTTTTTAAAAGGAGAGGAGCCTTTGAAGCTTCTTTAATTGCTCTATGCCATCATCTTCTTCAAATTCATTAGTAAAGTTTATTGAAATTGCAGCCAGGGGGCAAAGAAGTGTAATTCTAAAAATACATCACTGTTCTCAACAGATCTTATAGCTCATAAATGTGAAGAAGCCTTAAGCCTTTCTCTATTTTACTACTACATAAACCAATGTAGATGAGATTCCTATCCTACTAGGTAATTATACAAAGTTAGCTGTCTCCCTATTATACTTAATTAGTCATTTTTCTGTGAATTACATTGGAATGGGATTGGATTACATAAATCATTTTAGGTAAAGAAGCTTTTTTATTAAATAACTTTAAGCTTATTTTATTTGACAGATTCCAACCTTATGATATTGAAAACAGAGATGCTTTTGTGATTTGAATGAAATCTCTTTCCAGGTTCCTTGTCTGTGCATTGAAAGTTGATTCAAGTTTCAGTCTTGTGGTAAATATTACTGATTTGTGGTCTTACTTGAAGAAAGAGGTTTCAGTCAGAAGGGAGCAAAGCTGCATCAAATTGGTAAGGGCCAAATGCAGGAGTTTGCCATTCTTGGTTGAGGTGTGAACTAACCAGTCCAGAGATTTTTGATGAAGTCCAGAAATTTCTTAGTATACATGTTTGAGGATGTGAAGTTAGGTAGGAGGTGTGAGCTATAAGGAACATAGAAGGGGTCCTAAAGTTAGCTATTATATGATAAGGGGTTTTGTTAGTAGTACATTGGACATAGAGGAGTTCCAGGTTGTTATCACGTCTAACTAGTCTGGAGGTAATTTTTTTTAAGAATATGGAAACACCATCTCCTTTAGTGCCTTCATCTAATGCAGTGGGCCAGAACATGTTGTAGTCATTGAAACTGTGCACTGATGAAGTGTTTCCATTGGTGTAGAACCAGGTCTCTGTTATGGTGCATATATCAATTTTCTTCCAGGATACGGACTGCTTGTAAGAAAAGAAGCTTTTGTTAAGGCTCCTAGCACTGAGCAGCAATAACTTAATATTATCTGGATTCAGTTTAGTTATGTTGGAAGCTTTAGAAGAGTGATATTGCCTAAAAAAGGCTCCATGTGAGTGGTCAGAGATTTATCTAATATACAAAATCCTCTCATGGAGAGGTGAGGGATGGACTGTCTACCATCGTATCCCAGACTGACAGATATTTTACCCCATTTGAATTACATCAGAAGCTAAGTCATCTTTTGCCATATAGTGATGGTTGATTGCTGCTCAAGCTAGACTCATATCTGCCTCAGACATGTATTCTGAGAGCTCCATCATGTCTTTCTTCATATAGTACATTTGTACTATGACTGTGTCATATGCATGTTTGTGGTGTGATGACTTGAGTGCTTGTGTAATGTGTTGGATCCTGGTACTTAATAGGCAACTAACCATGACCCTCTCCTCACACAGCCTGGTGAGTGGTGCATTAGAATGTTGAAGTATGGCGTCATCTATGACTAGAATATTGGATATTGGATTGTTTAGAGGCTTGCTTAATGTGCTTTTGAACTGAGCCACTGTGTGATGTTTAGGTGTATGTTTCATGTTGGGTGCTATATGTGCTGTGTGTTTGTGTGGTTGCTGAGGGTGCTTGTTTCTTACATCACTTTTAGGAGAGGTTTGTGATTTAGTTATTTGATTTTTAAAGGCATCAACATTAGAAGGTCTATGTGTTTGTTCTGAGCTGTGTGTGCTTTGCTTAGTCTGGTATTGTATGGTATGAGCTACCTGCTTGTTATTTTCCATGGCTTCATGTGAGAATTTTGCCTCCAATAGCACTGTAAAACAGCATTTCTCACACACTATGTCCACTGATTTAAGTCATAAGTGGTTGTCAGTAAACATGAGACAATTGCTACATTGTCTCAGGATGTCCACTTCAACCAGACTGGCTACAGAGATGGTTGGAAAGTGCAAATCCATAGTTCCAGGTGCTTATTAACATGGACTGTAGGAGGATTTGCACCTGTAAGTTTTAGAGTTGAATTGATATAGGTGCTATCATCTAAAACAAAACAATCTAAGTCTACACACAAAGGGCAACGCACTACTAGCATGAACTAGAACCTCTTTGCACAACTGCTGACTAAAGTACAATTGGATCATGGGAAAAGGTTGTATAGACAAAGTTAGCACTCTAGATGTGTGTGTTTATACAGGGCAGCACCACACTAAATCACCTTATTCATAACACAGAAAATAAGTAGTAAAAGGCTCAGCAGAGCACTCCAGCCATTATCATAATACTTGAATTTAGCTGGAGTAGAAAGTAATGCCCACAGTTAGCCTAAGAACCATTTTCTGCCAACAGAAGAAACCGCTAAACTAATTTCTGGAAAAACCTGACTACTTAAGCCACTCACTACGTTAATCACGAACAGAGGTTTGATAACGTGGGGGCGGAGGGTGTGGTCCACCCAGGGTGCGAACAATAAGAGGGTGCAGCAGACTTGCGTTTAAAAGCTTTTTGTGTTTTAAATGAGAGACGCTTAAAGAAAAAATAAAGCCAGTTACTAAGGGTGTTCTTCTTAAGAATGCCCTCTGTCTATACATCCCTCCATGTGTTGATGCATGCAAGCATCTGTTGCTTACTCCTTTACAGCATTCTGTGTGGAATTTATATACAGCACCTGTTCTGCATGGAATTTAAATTTGGGATGGCTTCTGCCTCTGTGTTTGCATATGTGTGTGTGTGTGTGTGTGTGTGTGTGTGTGTGTGTGTGTGTGTGTGTGTGTCTGTGTGTGTCTGTGTGTGTGTGTGTGTGTGTGTGTCCATGTGTGCATGTGTGCAGGAATGCATGCATTTCTCTATGTATGTGTGTGTTTGGGTGTGTGGGGGCCTGTGTGTTAAGGGCATACCTCTCAACCTCATAGTCCAAGAAATCTTGACAAAGTCTGACATAATGGGGTGACAAAGGCCCAACAATAGGGACAGATTTTAAACATCGTTTTTATAAACTTAGAAAAATGTTAGAATAACAGGGTGTTATTAAAATGTGTTTTCTAAAGGATATAAAGTCGAAAACTCAAATGTATGACATTATTTACAAATTTAATTTCTTAGAGCATCCCAATGAATTGCCAGAAACAAAATCTGGGCATTCTGTGAAAATCTGGACAGTTGAGAGGTATGGTTAGGGATGGTAGGTAAGTTAATTTCCTCAGGATCAAATCCTGTTCCTTGATTAATGTCAAAGGAAAAAACTTCAAAGAACAATTCACGTAAGGTAGAAGCAAGGCACCCTTTATTAACTTGCAGCAAGGAGACAAAGCATGCTGGCAGAATAGTTTGTCTGAACATTAATAATTAGTATGGTATTTTTATACAGTTCTTTCCATGTCACACAGAAATGTTACTTCTGTTGCTGACGTAGTTAGACACAGCTTTCTGCATTGTTCTACAGAAAATGTTACTAGACTAATTGCTGACTAGTTGAGAATAACTGCTGATTTACAAAACATTTGAGAAAAACAACCTGGCCTTGGGGCTTATTTTAGCCCACCACAAAATTTCAATTCTTCAATTGTGCAGTTCTAATATATGTGTTACATTTTGCCTAGATTCAAGGTACATTTCTAGCTTAGGTACAAGTAATGCTGACTATGGTTTATACTTTCAAGCATCCATTGTGTTCCTTATCAAAGCTTCTAGCAGCTGTGTAGTTTCTCATGGCATAAGCAGAAAATCAATAACTCTTTGTTAAGTCTCATGACACTAGTAGAAATGAATTACTTCTTGTTATTTGCTGACATTAGCAGAAAATAGAATGGTTCCTGTTAAGTTTCTAATAGCTGTGCAGATTCATGCAGTGTGAACATAATAAATGTATTAACCCTTTTAAACCTCAAATGCACTAAGCATGCATATTACTAATACATATTTTTCTAACATTTCTCCCCTTTTAATACTTTTATTCTACTTTCAAAATAAGCATAAACAGTTTTTTTCTTCTTCCCCTAACCTCTTCCTACTCAGGATTTGCAGTTAAGAGAGTCATTCAGTTTAAACTTATGAAAGCATTTTCAATTTTTCAACAATTCTTCAAATTCAGCACCTTGGTATAAGGTTTCTGAAACTGACATGTCTATAAAGTCTTTAATCAGTCTTTTCATACAGGGGATGCAGCAGCACACACATACCACCAGCAGGATCATTCCTACACAGATGGCAATCAGGATGTTCATTAGGATACTGCCCCACCCCCCAAACAATCTCTGGAAAAAGTCCGTCAATGGATTTGGTCCTGGCTTGGTCATAGCCAACACCTGCTGAATTACCTCAAGGTGATTGTCTATCTCGTGTTTGTGGTCAGGAATATATGAACAGCACTCCTCCTGGATTAAAGCGCAAGTACCTCCTCTCGCTGCTAGGGTGAAGTCAAGAGCCATGCGGTTTTGAAGCACTACAGTTCTCATGGCAGTCAGTTCATCAGTCACCAATTCTGGGGCAGAAAAGGTTGCATTGCTCATTATTTCGAGAAGTTCAGACAGTTTTCTCAGTTCCCAGATTGATTTTGTTGCTCCATATGCTGGCAGTACACCTGCCCACGAGATGATGGTATCACCCAAGTCCATATGCGACAGTCCATTTTTCCCTAAGGTCACGCATGATGGTTTTTCCAGCCCACATTGATTTGCCCCACTGGGTTGACAGGCTTCTTGATTTCTCGTCAAACATTCCGAATTTTCCCCTGAGGTAAAACTGCTGTGTGTCATATGGCCGGAACCAGGTACCCCAAATAATAACTGCCGGACCAATTCTCAGGTAACCACTTATATGCTTTCCTATCACATACAAAGTAGCAATCTTCTACTTTGGTAGTAACTTTACTATGTCCTGGCTCTGGATGAAACATTTTTTGTCAACTATAATCAGTTGTTTATAGAGGTCAGCATTATGTTTTACTTCATCAGTTGTCCTATGCATCAGTTCAAAAAATGAATCATAGCTTGTGTTGCAATAGGAACCTGTGTTATCAGTTTTATTGTAGCATCTATAGGGAACAGTCACATTGCAATTGCTCCAACCCACCTGAACTGTATCATTTTTGTAAAAACACACAGTCTCCTTCTGTCAAACAGACAAGTGCAATGCTACTTTATCTTGTGATGTGACATCTGATGTATCATAGACTAAGTTTTCCCAGTTCTTGTTGGCTCCTAGGGGGACTGAAGTTAACAATAACCCCCCGTATGCTGTTGGCAAAGCTGTGCAAATCCAGCAATTCAAAACACTGAAGGTCTCAGCATACACATATTTGATTGCCTGGTAAGTGTTGAAGTTTGGGTGCCACTCTACGTGCAACTCTCCACGCTTATTCAGTTCAGTTTGTGTGGCTGGGAAAAGGAATGGCCACAATAAAAAGATTATTGTCACTAGTACAGTCAACAGGATGATTATGCAATACTTCTGAGGAAATGGTTGTTCTGCATTCCTGTTTTCTCCGACTCTTCCGAGTAGCTGTATTTGGATTTTTCTGGATTCCATCATTTTTGCTTTTGACATGTGATCTTACTCTCTGCCCTAATGGGACCTTCAGCACTGATGGTTTCTTCACTGGGGTTGAGATGGATCAGTCCTATTGATCTGACCCCCTCATTGTAGCCAGACTTTGTGCTGAGGGCCCCGATGGAAAGGTAAGATTTTTGTCCAGTTCAAAGTTTTTAACTAGTTTGCAGTGCATCAGGTGGATCCACAAAGCTTGCTCTGCTATCTTGACTGCAGTGGGTGTTGAAAGAAGCACCTGGTATGGACCTTCCCACCTTGGTGATGACCAATTCTTCTTCTTTACAACTTTTATCCACACCCAGTCCTCGGGTGTCACTGCCACCTCTGATGTCTCGGTTTGCTTTCTATCTGAAACAGAATTTGACTTCAACAGATGTTTAGAATTCATGACTTTCTTCATATATTCAGCTAGTGTAAAATCAGCTTCCTGGTCTGAGGACCTGAGATGTTTCCACTGGGGTGTATAATAATAGTTTTTCAAAAGGAGTCAATCCTTTTGCAGTTGGAACAGTTCTCATGCTCAACAGCACCAGGGGCAAACAATACAACCAATTCTTTCCTGTCTCAGCTATTAACTTTCTCAATTTGTTTTTTAATATACCATTATGCCTTTCAACAAGCCCTGCAGATTGCAGATGGTATGCACAATGATTTTTTAAAGAAATACCAAAATGCTTACTTAACTGCTGTATGGTTTGGTTTACAAAGTGGCTACCATTGTTACTGTAGATCCTTTCCAGAATGCCGAATCTAGGGATGATTTCTTTGACAAGTACTTTTGCCACCATGGCTGCATCTGGATTTTTGGTTGGAAAGGCTTCCACCCATTTGGAAAACATATCTACAATGACAAGACAATACTTATTTTCACATTTGTTCAATTCTATGAAATCCATATAGATAGTGTGAAATGGATATGGTAGTGTAGGGAAACTCCCTTGCTTGGGCTTTAACGACCCTTGTGCATGATGTTTGTTGCAAATTTGACACGTCAAACAAAATTTTTTAGAGTAGTTTGTAAATCCGTACATTGTAAACACCTGGTTCACCAGCTGTACCATCCCCCCTGTTGAGACATGGCACTGCCCATGGCTCAACAAAGCTGCATATCTAAACAAATTAGATGGTAGTATCGGCTTCCCTTTTTTAGAGATGTACAGCCCCTTTTCGAGAATTGCTCCTCATTTTACCCATCTTTGTTTTACAGCTTGCGTAGTGAGTGTCTGCATTGTTTTTAACATTTCTAAGTCTAAAATCCCAGAGGGTTGTAGTTCCTCATTTAAAAGAAATACTTCAGAAGCTGCTTGTTTTGCAGCTGTATCAGCTCTTGCATTACCTTTTGAAATCCTATCTTGTTGCTTGGTGTGAGCTGTGCATTTACAAATGGCTATTTTCTGAGGTAACTGAATAGATTCTAAAAGATCTAAAATAAACTGTGCATGATTTATAGGTTTGCCAGTAGATGTTATCATTCCTTGGTTTTTCCACTGTTGCGCAAAAACATGTACAGTAGAAAAAGCGTACTGGCTGTCAGTAAAAATGTTTACAGATTTACCCTTTGCTAAGATACATTCCCGTGTCAAGGCAATCAATTCTGCTGCTTGTGCAGATAAGTTGTGTGGTAAAGGTTTTGCTTCTATAATCTCAGTGTCAGAAACTACTGCATATCCTACTAGATTCTGTCCTGCAGGACCGCCTTTTGCACGAACCATCCATGTAGTATGTCACCTCGGCATCATCCAAGGGGACATCCTTGAGATCTTTTCTAGGTAGTGTCTTTTGCTCAATTACCTGCAGGCAGCTGTGCGGTGTGCCATCTGCAGGGATCGGGAGCAGAGTAGAAGGGTTCAAAGTCGTGCATCACTCAATTGTCATGTGAGGTTGGCTCAACAATATAGTCATACAGGAAAGATGCCTAGCAGGGGAAAGATATGCCACCTTTTCTTGTAGTAAAATAATCGCGACTGCATGAGGCACTCTCAAAGTGAGAGGGTGGAATAAGACTACTGAGGCCGAAGCCTGTACTGCCATTGCAGCTGCAACTACTGCTTGTACACAATGAGGTAAGGACCGTGCCACTGGGTCTAGTTGTGATGAATAGTAAGCAATGGGGCGTTGCTTATCCCCATGCTGTTGTGTTAACACTGATGTCATATAACCTTGCTTACAATCTACAGTTTGGAAAAAACGTTTATGGTAGTTTGGTAATCCTAGAACTAATGAGGATGCTATTAACTGTTTCAGTTTGCAGAAAGCAGATTCTGCCTCTGGTGTCCATTGTAACAAATCCTGTGCTGCCATAGGCTTCTTATATATAAGGTCAGTTAGCAGTGCAGATTCCAAAGCATAGTTTGGAATCCAGCTCCGGCAAAAATTAGTTGTACCCAGGAAGGACATAATTTCCTTCTTGGTAGTGGGTTTTGGTGCTTGCAAAATTGCTACATTTCTGTCCTCATCTAATGTTCTACCATCCTTGGATATTACATATCCCAGGTATTTGACTTGTTTTTTCCAAAGCTGCAGTTTATTTTTATTTTCCTTATGTCCTTCAGCGGCTAAGAATTGTAATAGCGCTATGGTATCTTCTCTACAATCTTGCTGGGTGGAGGCTGCCAGCAAGATGTCATCAACATAAAGTAACATCTGACTGCCTCTTGGTGGGGTGAGTCCCGCCAAGTTGCTTGCCATTTCTTGTGAGAATATTGTTGGACTTTCACAATATCCCTGTGGTAGTCACGTATATGTATACCTTTTCCCCTGAAATGTGAATGCAAACCAATACTGGCTATCAGGGTGTATCAGTATAGAAAAAAACGCATTGCTGATGTCTACCACAGAAAAATACTTCTGTTGAGGTTTTAAATCATTCAACAGGGTGTGTGGGTCTGGCATCGTAGGTGCCCTTGGTATTACTGCATTATTTACAGCTTGTAAATCTTGGACCATACGCCATTCTCCATTTGCTTTTTTAACTGGAAATAAGGGTGTGTTACATGGTGAATTTGGAGATTCTACTAGTATCCCTCCTTTAAGTAAGGCTGCTATAATAGGCTTTATCCCTGCCTCTGCATGTTTTCTTAAGGGATACTGTCTTTTTTGTGGTCTAAATGCTGACTTTGGTGTGATGGTAACTGGTCCCGCTGTACGAATAAGTCCTACATCTGATTTTTTTGTTGACCAGAGAGTCTCTGGTATATTTTGTAAGGCATTCTCTTCCTCCTTTAATAGGAGTGCTAATCAGCTGTCCTTGCTAGACTGCAAATGCACGGCTGGGTGGGTCCGAGTTATCCAATTTGACCTCTGTATTTGTATTCCCTGTTCTGATAGTTCTAATTCTGTCTGTTTCTCCCATCTCATGACTTTTTCTCCTAGGTCTGCCCATTCTATACTTCTGTTTTTGGTTAAGCTAACATGTGATAATAGATTAGATTTATAAAGTGCAAAGAACTCCTGGGGCAATGAACAGCTGGCTACACTGTTCCCTTCTGTGTCCCAGTACAGGTTACGTAATATCAATCTGTTTGCATGATTTTTAAACAATTCTTGCTCATATTCCTTATCAGGTCCTGGTGTGTTACAATAAAAAAGGGTACAGTGCAACAGGTGTTGCTTATCAGTGTCAAGGGAGGGGAACTTGCTGATGGCTACACTCATTAATTCTTCGGTCACAGTCCCTGGACCAGTTGTAACCAAGTCCTGGCTGTACCAATAAAACATTTCACCCTCCGATTGCACTGCAAAGGTATCAATTTGTCACTGTGCTTCCATACCCCGCATGGTTGGGACTACTGCTATACCGAATAACTGCATGAAGTCTCTGCCCAATAGGTTTACTGGGCATTTTGCAGAAACAACAATTTTGCTTTTCTGAGTCAATCCTGAAACTGGATCAGTTATTGCAATATTATGGGAGAGGGGCTCCTGATACAGCTGTCCATTAGCTGCTTTTAGCAGTATGTAATCAGGTGACTCCATGTCTTCTGGCAGTTTGGAGGGATGTATCAGGGTTCATGATGCCCCTGAGTCACACAAGAATTTGACTTCCCTCCCTTCTACCAAGAGTGTAACTTCTGGTTTCGTGTCTGCTAAATAGAGCTCCAAGCTCAATAAAGCTAGGTCTAATATTTCATCTTCTTCATTGTCACTAACTTCTTGCACTTCCTCTATCTCTTCTGTCACATCCTCTACTCCCTCTATCACATTCTCATTTGTCCTTTCTTTGCTATCCCCTTCTAGTGATTCCTGACTACCATATAGTCAGTCCTCACCCTCCTTGTCTTCCGTGGTGGCCTTCTTGTTTTACCTGCAATCCTTTGCCAAGTGTCCCTTTTTACCGCATTTAAAACATTCACCCATTTTCTTTCGCCCTTCAAAGTCCTCTGATCATTGATCAGATTGTTTGTTTCCCTGTGCATTTTTCTTGCTCTTTTTCCCAGACTGTACTACATAAACTTCTGCTCCATCTTCTACAGAAAATACTTGAGCTTTCTTTTTCTTTTTGCTATTAAAATACCTTTCGGCATGCCTAGCATATTCAAGTAATGGCTGTAACCTGCTTGTACGATGGTCTACCATGTGTTTTGTAATAAAACTGCTTATAGGTGCAATACTGCCCTTTAAAAATGCATTCTTTAACTGCTGTTCATATGGGGAATCTTGTGTTTGATCTTCAGGAACCTGCATTCCACAGTGGTTATTAAAACATTCTAATAGTCTGGCATAATACCAGTCAATAGTTTCACCTTCTTGTTGGATGCATTGATTAATGCAAGTCCAGTCTGCCCTAGGCTTCCATTTTTCAGAGATGCGGTCTGTAAGACCTTTTTACTCTGTTGTCTAATTCTGCGCTGCTAATGTGGGAGGGGTCTTTGTGCAGTGTCACGGGGATTCCAGTTGCCACTAATCATGTGCCAATCTGGCCCCACAATTTGTCTAACTACTTTTTCTACCTCTTCTCCGTTTAGGTTATAACTCAGCCTCATTCCTTGTAAATCTTCTGAGAATTTTCTAAAATTAACTTTTGGATGGGGAATTCCCTCAGTGGCTTTCCGGATATCTTCCAGAGTCCAAGGTCTATACACTAAAATAGTTGGGTCCTGATTATCTTGTCCTGCCTGAGGACTGGGTACTTCTATAAGTGGGCATAGTTCTTCTTCACTCATAGATCATGAATTCTTAACCATTTGATATAACTCGATGCCTTCATTTGAGTTACCTGCCCTTGTTCAAGACCTGGTCCCGATGGGATCTCTAATATACGGTTTTATTTTCATAATGCCTCTTTCTTCAGTGACCACTGGATATCATGGGGGTGGACTAACCTGTGCACTTGCTTCATATTCCAGTAAGGGAGGCGGTGGTGCTGATGCTATAACTAAGCTATGGTCCTCCTTGTCTAAAAACATTGCTTTTGAATTGTTGTTTTTTTGTTCCCTGCAGTTTACTTCCTCAATCCACCTTAGTGCCTGAGGAATTCCTAATTTACGTTGCTTTTTTACCCGACCTTTGGAATCGGTTTTGAGCTGTTTGACAAGTTTGATAAGCGAAGATTTTTCTAATTTTCTTTCAAATTCATATTTATTAACTCATTTTGAATAATATTTAATATTGTCGGCGCGCTGCGACTGCATGTATTTTGCGTCTTCTGTTAACAGCGGATTTTGGGGTCTTTTTGTGCAATTATTACCCAGTTTGTTCTACCCTTTTGATCATTATGTAACCTCTCTTATTTTTAATGTGGTGCCACGGATTTTGTTATAGTCTCTTCAGAATGACTGCCTACTTATTCTGTTTCTCCTGATCTATGACATGACAGTAATCTTTTCTGTCCCTGACTTGTAAGCAAAAATACAGTCCTGACAAAAACAATACAAATCTGGTCCCTGATCTAAAACAGAAAACAGGAAAAAGTAGATTCACCTTACCTGAGCTTACGTGATTGATCACCTGATTCAAGGAGACCCGTCCTTCAGTCGCAGATCAGAAAGTGGCTGGCCTCTTTTGAACGACAATTCAGTCTGAGGGCTTTTCAAATAAGAAGAACCAATTTGGTTTCTTCCCCGTATGGTTTCAACCACCTGGCCCATCTGATCCAAGGTGAAAAGAGGGTTCCGGTCCGAAGGACCAATCTGTCAAAGGAAAAAACTGCAAAGACCAATTCATGTAAGGTTCAAGCAAGGCACTCTTTATTAACTTGCAGCAAGGAGACAAACCATTCTGCCAGCATGCTTGTCTCCTTGCTGCAAGTTAATAAAGGGTGCCTTGCTTGAACCTTACGTGAATTGGTCTTTGAAGTTTTTTCCTTTGACAGTTAAATTAATCCTGAAAAGAGCATTGACATCTAGGAACAAAATTCAGGCTATAAACCAATTTGCTCTTCCTGTCCTAACTTACAGTTTTGGAGTGATTGACTAGCTCTAAAACATGTTGACTAGATTAGACAGGAAAACAAGAAGGATGCTTCATGGTCACTAAATGATTTATAAAAATTAGTGCATAGCAAGATTATATATTCCCTTTTCTGAAGGAGGTATGAGCCTCCTTGAAATTGATTATATGTATAGATCTGCAATAGTGGGACTGTATACATATCTGATGACCTCACAAGACCCAAACACAGTGAAAGTATTGACACATGAGGAGAATAAATCTAAGATGACTTCCCTTCTTAGTCTAGCAGAAACATATCGGCATCAAGTAGGAATGGAAATCAAACTAGAAGTAGATAAAAGTCAGGCAGCAAGTGAATGTGCTAAAAAACAAAAGAAAGAATATAAGGTAAAGGATCAGATGAGAAGGCAAAAAATGTGGAAAATGCATAAGTATAGTTACAAGTTTAGAAAACTTCTGGAAGAACCTCATGTTGATCAGGATCGAATGCAGGAATAGTTAAGGAGAGGCAAATTCAAACCAAAAGATGAAAGGTTAATATTGGCTGCCCAAGATAGTGGGCTACATACATGTTGGTTTACAAAGTCCATTGAACATGTGGTAGAAAGAGGCAAATGCAGGTTTTGTTAAACAGAATTGGAAACAGTCGCACACCTCATTGCTGGTTGTGATATACTAATGGCAGAAGGACTGTATACTGAAAGGCATAATAATGTGGCAAGACTGTTGCACTGGGGATTGTGCAAACATTATGGTATTGAAGTGACTGAAAATCACTGGAAACATGAGCCACAAAGCATCATAGAAAATGATGAAGTCTACATCATATGGGATCACCCATTATCAACAGTTCAAAAGATAGATGCAAGAAAACCAGATATAGTGGTCCATGAAAAGAAGACAAAAGTAGCATTGATCATTGAAATTGCCACACCTAGTGACTACAGTGTCTTCTATACAGAGAGACACAAAGTCATAAAATATCAGGATTTGCAGGCAGAAACAAGAGCAATGTGGAAGAAAGATACCCATACAGATCCAATAGTACTAGGAGCAACAGGTCTTATAAAAAATAATCTACCGTCATATTTAGATATGTTACCAATACATGTAACTCCATACAAATTGCAGGAGGAGTCATTACTGGGCACATTGTGGGTGCTGAGAAGAGCACTTCTGTCTGACATCAAAGATTGAAACAATACTAATTTCATGAAATTTAATTGTACATTGACATAGGAGTGGGGTCCATTCCCATCATGGTATTAGAAACCCAAAAGATTTTGAAAAATTAAAAAGCATGACTGGATTGCTGATACTGTGTTGTACTTTAAGGGGGAGGGTGGTGGTGGTGCTGTAGTCCTGAGTGTGTTCTTCTTTGCATAAGCTACCTAGTAACTTTGAACCTGCTGTTAGTTTGTCATCCATTCCCTATTGCAATATTCCCAGCTTTTTTAAATGTAACACAGACAATTTAATCTTCAGCAGCAGGCAATACATTTGTAGATGAAACACTGAAATATAAAGTTATTCAGTAGCAGAAACCTCTTCATTAGTTATTGATCTCTTTAATGTGGAATTATTCAGATGACTTTTACTTCTGCAGAGATTGTACATATTGACTGGTACTGGTGGATTGTAGTGACAGAAGTGTGACTAACCTTTAATGGTTGAAATGTTCTGAAATGGACAGTTTTGTCATTATTAGTTCACACATTTTGTTTCATTGATTTCTGGAAAAAAATTACAAATTTAAAGCACACTCTAACAAGTGGTGCTGTGTTATACAAGGAATGCAATTTAATACAATCAGGAAGGTGAATCGAAGAACACATGTATGTAAAAATGTGTGCAAGGAGCCTATATTTTGAAAATAATTCAAAGGTAGATTTGGCACTGGCCAGATGCATTTTCTTTGAATGTGGGTTTCATTGCTCTTTCAATGAATGTGAGTTTCAAGGGCAGATAAGTTTACTGTTAATGCTAATTCTGTGTTCATTGTGAAACAGTATTGTTTTGTTCAGCAAATGGCTATTAGTATTTGTGTTATAAAATCTGAAATAAAAATGTTATATTAAATCCAAATATATGGAAGCATTGCATAAGTAAAGGAGAAAATCATAAGTACACTGAGAGGTCTGAACAGTGTTTATGGTAACTAGGAAAAAATAACCAAGTACTAGGATAATGGAAAGGCTGCTTGGGGTGAGGGTGCTGTGGGTGGCCCTATCCATTACACTGCCTAAGGCCCCATTTGACCACGCTCCATCTCTGAAGTGAATGCATTGTTTCTTCCTCTTGCTTGTATTTGTGTGTCCATGCATCCATGCGTGAAAACGTGGTATAGGATTAGAGGAAACTTGGAAGGAACTACAGACAAAACTGGAGAAAACAGCAGTTATTTTTAAAATTAACAGCGGCCTTCAAGTTGTACAGTGCAGTAGAGATTTTTGCAAAGGAAGGGTTTTTTTTTTTTTTTGTTTAACTGAAACTGGCAAACTGGATTAATCACAGCAAGTTAATCAGCCAGGGCATTGTGGACTACCAGACTAAAGGTAAGCATTTTTTTAATGTGACTATAACCATATTTTCTTTCTTATTTTTGGACAGGAGTCAGGAAATCATGGCTAGACTACTGTGTGTGTGTGTGTGTGTGTGTGTGTGTGTGTGTGTGTGTATGTGTGTGATTGTGTGTGTGTGTGTGTGTGTGTGTGTGTGTGTGTGTGTGTGTGTGTGTGTGTGTGTGTGTGTGTGTGTGTGTGTGTGCGTGTGTGTGTGCATTTGTTTAAATATTTTGAATCTGAATATTTATGTTCTTTTTTTTCATTGTACTCTTCTGCCCTCTTTTTGTTTTGGTGGGGTGGGGGTTAACTAGCTGGGCAGTGGATTAAAGTGACTTGCCCTTTAACTTGCTCAGCTTAAATTCTGTCAAAAAGGTTGGCAAGTGAATATCTATGTTAATAAATTGGAATAGTTTTATCCTTTTTGGGGGGAGGTTTAGCCTGCTGTGCTGTGGATGAATGTGACTTCTCCTTTTTACCTGGTCAGTTTAAATTCCACCCTTAAGGTGCATTTGTGTGATTAAATCTAAATTTTATGCTTTTTTTGGGGGGTAGCAGTAACCTTGTCCTTTTCATATTATTTTGAAGGCTGTCTAGTGTGTGTGTGTGTGTGTGTGTGTGTGTGTGTGTGTGTGTGTGTGTGTGTGTGTGTGTGTGTGTGTGTGTGTTTGTGTGTGTGTGTGTGTGTGTGTGTGTGTGTGTGTGTGTGTGTGTGTGTGTGTGTGTGTGTGTGTGTGTGTGTGAAATAAATTCAATTTTTTGGTAGAGGGTGGCTAACTGTGTTATGGGAACTTATTCTCTTTGTTTGCTCAGCTTAAAGTCTTAAAATAAGCAGGAAACCCGGTACTGATATAAACACTAATCCAAAACAAAAGAACCGAACACCAGCAGCCTAACAAACTCAGAACTTTAATAACAAAACAAAAACTTTGAGATAAAAACAGTCATGATTTAGCACCTTTGTCTTATATAAAAGACATCATCAGAACCATGAAACGGGAAGTAAAAAGTTTTTAAAGGAAATTCATAAACACCCCTTCAGAAACAATCAGGTGACAGAGAACACTAAAGCTTGGGAAAATTTTAAAGAGACAGTAAATACAGAATGAATAACACTATTTACAACTTGGAAGCTCTCATTTTAAGTTGACCGATAATAGAAATGCCTAACAAGCCCACACTTGGATATTGATGTCCAAAGGACAAGTCATTGTTGTTTAGAAACCCATGTATATAGGAAGCTTACCTATTGTAATTCATTTTTGTCCTTCACAAGTTGCCATTCTTTCCACCAAAGGAAATGAATTGTGAAAAGTCAATTTATCAGAGTTTCAATGTTGACTTCTAATGATGCCATTTGTCTAGCTGAATTCTCAGTCCTTAAGAACACATTTTTAGTCCAAGGATATCCCATCTCCCTTTTGGACAGTGTTCAAGCTGAGGTATGGGGAGGGAGAACTGAGAATTATGCAGCTATTATAAAGAATGGCTTATGAAGTCTACCAGGTTTAACTCCAGTTTAACTCTACACCAGTGGTCACCCCTCATTGGTCAGGTCTGACCATAAGCAAATCACCCTTGACATCCACATCCCACCCCCACCTCCCAGTAAGGAAACCTCCGTAAAAAAAACTTTTCCAAAGCTAACTTCATGCTACTGAAGTCAGAAGTGACAAACTTCATGATACCCATGCAGACAGGATCTGAAAGTTCGACTACTGAATCTTACACTAAGGCACTGTATGAGCACATCCACTCGTGCATGAATCGTGCCATCCCAAATAGAACCAAAATGCTATCCTTCAAAAAAAAGGAAGCCAATCTGGTGATCCCCTGCTATAAATAAACTATACAACAGAAGGAAGAAACTGTTGCAGAAAAGAGGAAAATTCCAGGATGCAAAAAACTCCCTCACCAGCCTCAGTAAGAAGCTAAGATCTCTCATAAAATCCTCAAAAGCTACTTACAAAAATAAAATTGCCAAAGATTCTAAAGACAACCACAAAGCATTCTATAACTATGTCAAGAATCTTAATGGCAATGCTCAGATCTGCTCTGAGCTACAACAGAATGGCATTAAATATACTGATTCCAAGGATATTGCTAATATCCTGGCAGATCGATTTAGTGCTAACTTCACCCCCCACCCCTCTCACCCCCTAAAAGGCCCATCTCAATACCAAAAGATTGCTAAATTCTAATCACGGCCACACAGGTAGAAACCGCACTCTCCAAAGCTAAGAATACAGCATCCATGGGACCAAATGACATCCCGGGCTGTGTACTACATGAACTACAAAATGAACTGGCACCTCACCTAAGTGTTATGTTTAATCATAGCCTCACCTCAGGCTTCGTGCCCACTGAGTGGTGCACAGCTACAGTTATCCCACTCCACAAAGGGGGGATCCACCTTGGATCTGTGGAACTACCATCCCATCAGTCTGACAAGCCTGATCTGCAAGGGCATGGAACGCATTATCATGGAACTTATAAACAAAGACATTGGCAACCTTCAAACACTGGACCCCACCCAGTTTGGGTTTGTGAAGGGCCAATCTTGTCTCCTGAACCTGATTGACTTCTTCGAATCAGTCCTCAGAGCTGTGGACGAGGGTAAGGTGGTCCACACAGCCTATCTGGACCTTGCCAAGGCCTTTGACACCATCCCCCACTCTGGAATCATAGATAAACTTACTAAGCTGGGCATAAATCCCTATGTCACTCGATGGGTTGCCAACTGGATTACTAACAGAACCTAGACTGTAAAAGTAGCCGACTCCAAATCCAGCTCCAGACAAGTGACAAGTGGAGTACCTCAGGGTTCAGTCCTGGGACCACTCTTGTTTGGCATCTACTTCTCTGAAGTACAAGCCAACACTAAGGGACTCTGGCTAACAAAGTTTGCAGATGACTGCAAACTGGGAGCCATTACTGGATCTCCAAATGATGTAGATATTCTACAAAAGAGCCTTACAGAAACAGATTCCTAGTGCCAGAGCCATGGGCTCAAGCTTAATGCCAAGAAATGTACAGTTATCCCCTTTGGAAAAAAACATGTACCCATGAATTACCACATAGGTGGCAGTACACTATACATCGAAAGTGTGATGAGAGACTTAGGGACACAGGTGGACAGTGGTCTCACCTTCGATAACCATATTGCCACAACAGTCAGGAAATCCTTCTATGTGGCACACCTCATCACTAAGGGCTTTCAATCCAGAAAAAAAGGAGGTCATTGTTCCACTGTATTCATCCCTCATTAGACCCATTATAGAGTATAACGCCCCGTTTGGTATGTACCTCACAAGACATCTGCAACAGCTGAAAAGGCCACAGAAATACCTCACTAAAAGAATCACAGGCCTAAAGCAGATGCCATATGCTGACTGTCTAAAAAAACTCCAGTTATACTCTGTGGCATATCGTCTACTCAGAGGTGATCTCTGCTTAACATACAAGGCCATGTCAAACCCTGAACTGTTGGACATGCTCCACTTAAAGAAATCCCAATCTCTCAGAGCCACATGCTCCAGGGATCTAAACCTTGTCATCACAATGAACAAAACATGCTGGAGTGATAGGTTCCTGACCCAGAGACTCCCCATACTCTGGAATTGACTGCCCATACATGTCAAGCAGAGCGCTGCCTCCTTAGCCATCTTCAAAAGGAACCTTGATGATTGGATGGGAGATAGGAAATTCACCCCAGGGATCATGTCAGTTGCCCTGCTAGACAGGGGTCCAAGGAAGTAAATATTGTGGGAAGAAATATCCAGGGAATTGTTATGGCTAGGCTTGTATAGGCCCTAGGGCCGATAGCCTAGTACCAACCTATGAACCTATGAACCAGATGGACATTAATAAATTCACTGTTCAAAAGTGCATGATCCTTCAATATTTCTTGGATGTTAAGAATATACTGAGCAGATTATTTGCAAGAACTGGCAGAGCTTTCCTGTGATGAAGGGACTCAGTTGGTTAATAGCCAGCCTACATTTGCATACAAAAAGCAAGCCCAACATAAAAAAATTATTGGAGTGACCTTGTCTTGACCTCTTTTATCGACTTCGGTGACTGTGAAATGTGGGAGATGTCCTCAATGCTGTTACATTGAGAACAATTATACAGGTCTCTTAGTGGACATTATCATGAAACATGAGAAAGGGGGCAAGCTTTATTGCTATTTTGAATGGGTGGTAAACATCACTGTTTGTACCAAATGTCAGGTGCTTTATGTAGGCAAAATCAACAATCCGTTCAACAAAAGAATCTATCAGCATGCTTATAGTATAAAGAAGGCTGGTAGCAAGAGTGCCCTTACTAGGCATTCCCTGTCCTGTCTAGGTTTTAAAAGATTCAAGTTTTTTTTCTTATTTTATTTTGGAACAAGTAGAAGTGGCTGCCTACACAGGGGACTGGAAGAACAAATTATTGCACTGTGAAATGTTGAGCCAACTTAGATTAGATGCCACACATTTGTCAGGGACTAATGAAGGCATTTCTCTTATCAGTGAACTTAAAATGAGAGCTTCCAAGTCGTAAATAGTGTTATTCATTCTTTATTTACTGACTCTTTAAGATTTTCCTGGGCTTTAGTGGTCCCTGGCTCCTGACTGGGTGTTTCTGGGGGTAAGCTTCTGAATTTCCTTTAAAATTTGTTTTGTTTCCTGTTTCATGGTTCTGATGATGTATTTTATATTAGACGAAAGCACTAAACTGTGGCTGTTTTTATCTCCAAGTTTTTCTTTTGTTATTAAAGTTCTGAGTTTGTTAGGCTGCTGGTGTTTGGTTCTTTTGTTTCAGCTTAAAGTCTGCTATTAAGGGACAGCTAGTATGCAGCTATATAAAATAAATTGGAATATTTATGCTTTTGTTTCTTGGAAGAGGGCTGGCTAGTTGTGTTGTTGATGAAATAACTGGTGCTCAGTTTAAAGTTGGGCATTAATGGTTAGTGCGCATTTCAGTGAAATAAATTGGAATATTGTAAGAAACACATTAGGAACTGTCCCCAGTTTTACAAAAAATGTTCTTGCATTTGCCTAGTATGTTTGGTCCACAATTACTCTTTTTGTTTGCTTAGTGTATAGTCTGCCTTTACATGACTAGTGTACATTTGCATGAAATATGCAGCAATCTTTACTCTCTCTCTCTCTTTCTGCGTGCTGTATTTGTAAAACCAAGTAACAATTCTTCCTAATTTTACAGAATGTCTAAGTTTGCTTCATCTTGATCTGTTCCTAACAGAATTTTGGGTCAACTGTTCACATAAGTTACTAAATCCTGATGTTATGGGTATGTGGTCAATGTTTTACACAACTTTCCAAAGGAGATACTAATGCATTTTTGACATTTATCTTTAGTCCATACAGCGGTAGCATTGTTACCTCACAGCAAGAGCTTCTCCCATTCGATTCTAGGCTTGGCTTGGGAGTGCCTTCTGTGTGGAGTCTGCATGTCCTCCCCGTGGTTGAGTAGCATTCGAAAGACGTGTGCATAAATGGACATTCCTTCGTTGAAGGTTGGGCGTCGAGTTGGCACCTTGGCATTGCGTAAAAATCTTCTGCCAATCATTAGCGGACCGGAGTTCCGCTGTGGCGACCCCTTACTGGGAAAAAGCCAAAAGACAAACAACATCTTTAGTCCATGATTCTGGCAGTAGTTATGTGTTTGGGACAAGCCTTCCTGTAGGATGGCTGGGTCTTTTGGTGATTTGATCACTGCTCCTAGCTTGCTCCATGCTCACCATTATTTTGTTTCATTTCATTATTATTACTAAACACAATTATAAAAGAGTAGGGGGGGGTAAAAAAATTCTGTTCCGGATGTCAAATATGCTAGGTGCACTATGCTACTGACCAAAAATGATAAGTAGTTGTGATTTACCTATTGGCTACTACTTCACTACTACTAGTGCTGGCCTCTTTGCAGCTACATTTACCTAGGAACCAATGCCTTTTTTACCTTCTCTCACCAAAAGCAAAAGAGTGCACTAATCCCAAGACAGCTCTTAAGAAGCAGAAGACAGGCACTTTGGTGATCAGCAGTCTTGTCCCAAATATTCTTTGGGTCTGTAGGCTTGTTGCAGTTTTCTCTTGCTAGATGCCTTGACTAGTACATAAAGCAGCTATGCATTGCACAGTAGTCCAAAACCAGACCAGTCCTGCAAGTCTCATACACACTGCCAATCTCTTGCTAGATGCCTTGACTAGTACATAAAGCAGCTACGCATTGCACAGTGGTCCAAAACCAGACCAGTCCTGCAAGTCTCATACATACTGCCCAATTCGAGACTGTCAGGAATTAATGTCTCAGTGCTCCTTCTATCACCAGGAGCAACACAGTAGCACTAATCCAAGATGGCTCATAAGAAGTAGTTTTCTGACTTTCTTGTCATTGCTAGTCTCTAAGTAGGCTAAAAACTAATGTTCTTTTGATCTTTCTTACACCAGAAGCAAAACAAAAGCACTCCATATAATCTTTGTAGGCCTGAAAATCCCTTTGCCATTCAGAAAGTGAACTGTTTTTTTTTTAAATTAAGAAATATGTTCCAACACACTGACAAGGCTTTATGGGTGTAAGACAAAAGTTTTAATTTTCTGTGCCTGCAAGAGTTGAATAAGCATCCTCCAGAACTTACTGTTCTGTATAAGCTGAACTGACTATTCACTAACAAATCCAATTTTCCTGCTCTGACATCTAAGATTAGACTTTGCCCATGCTGCTTCTTTCTTTTAATTGTAAGACATACTGCAGGGCAAAATCATCACAACTATTGGTCTCTTTCACTTACGGGGTAGAGTGGTTACCAGGGATGCATGAACCCTTCCAATACATAATTTAATAGCCCACGGCTATGAGAATCCAGGTCAGAAGAAAAGCCAAAAGAACTTTTTCCTTGCAGTCATTCTGAATACCGTAAATCCTCATACTATTATCCCACCTTGGAGATTTTTGTTCATTCAATTAACTTATGGGTGAACCCTAACAAGAATTTCACTTTCATTTTGAGCTCCATTGTTCACAGATCCAACTCCACAATGGCTGCTTTCACCTGAGTAGTGCAGGTAGCAACTTCCATGACCTCTTGCTTTAGTTCATAAATGAACCCAAGCAAGTGCTCGTCACAGACCAGATAAGTAGAGAAAGGGAGTTGGGAGGGTGCTGTTAGGTTTAGGAAGGGGAAGCTGAGTGGAGCATGGACTTTATGGTTAGGGAGATGGGCATAGATTTTAGGTTTAGGGATTAAATGGAACTTTAGGGTTAGGGACGGAAAAGAGAAGTGAATTTTAGATTTAAAGAGGGATTTGGGATTTAGGGTTAGGCACTGGGTGAGAGTTTTTAGGGTAAGAATTAGGGTTCTAGCAGATATAGCTAACATTACATCGGATGGGTTAATGAGAGTTAGAGCACTTGCCAAAAAGTGGTATTACAGAGGTATTACATGACGCAACCTTTTAAAATTATCATGCAAAAGTCTGTCTCTCTATTTGCTTGCCTGTCTAGCTGTCTTTCCCTGTCTCTCAGACACAAAAAGACATACGTGAAGACCCAGGTGCTCAGATACATGCCTACACACATACAGACACACACACACGCACACACACACGCACACACACGCACACACACACACACACACACACACACACACACACACACACACACACACACACACACTCACATACGCATGGGTGCACATGCTCTCACACACATGCTGTCACTCACACACACACACACACACACACACACACACACACACACACACACACACACAAACACACGTATGTGCACATGCGCACATGCTCTCACACAAATGCTCTCACACACACACACACACACACACACACACACACACGTATGTGCACGTGGGCACACATGCTCTCACACACATGCTAACACACACACACACACACACACACACACACACACACACACACACACACACACGTATGAGCACGTGTGCATACATGTTCTCACACACATGTCACACACACACATGCACACACAAACACACACATATTTATTTATTCTCTTTGCAGTGTTTTAGAGTATGACATAGTTTTCTTGACGTGTGCAATGAGGAAATGGTGTGAATAATCATTGGATGGAAGAAGAGTATCACTTTAGTGTGCACATTTCCAATCACTGTCTTATGATTTGTCATAAGTAATCCTATATCTATGATTAAAAATAATAATGAATTATTTCTGTGATTCTCATTAAGAACTTCATTTTACTGAAGCAGACAGTGACAAATCTGTGAGATATTGTATCTTACAAAACATGTTACATCAGTCTGTGGAGAGAAGTTATGATGAATTATTGGGACCATCAAGCTATTCCCTCTTTCAAAGGTGCAGGAAAACTGTTAAATATAGTACTTGTTAGCTTTTCAAGTCCTAATAGTTTACTAGGATGACTTAGATCTCAAAATCTGCAACATGCTAAGGTTATCAACTTAGCCAGTTATATTCTTAAAGGATCTAAGCATTAAACAATTGACAGCAGAAAATAATTATGTAGTTTGCTTAGGCCAGAAATGAGCTTCATAAACTTGCAGCATTATTACTGATTTACAGTTTTATTTTGAATGTCAGAACATATCCATTCCAGATTCATTAAATGTTCATATAAAGTGGCCTAAAATGTTTCTTTTTAATTTATTATTTCCTGATGTTTGCCTTCCATACTGACAGTTTGTACTGTTGCATTCTTAAAGCTTTGGATGTTGACGTCTAATGTAATATCATTTGATACACGGGTTTTATAGTATATTGATATTTGCTGGAATATAGTGCCACCTATCTACAGCTCTTAGATTTCTCTTACGGCTAGTAAATGGACATTTCATTTATTGATAATGACACCATGATGTTTCGTAATATGAGCTTTTCAGCTTTACAATGATGTACCTATTTCATGTGTCTTTTCTTTGTACCTTGTAAAATAAAAATCTGATATCTGTACAATTGATAGCTGTTAATGAATGCATTAACATGTGTTTTGTGAAAATGAATCCAACATAAATAAACCATCAGTATTCTAACATTCAAAGCTGCCATTTTAAACATAAAGCTGAAGACTTTTATAGTGATCATCACTGAGGGAGCATTTCCTAATTTTAAGCATTATCCTGCACAAAAAAATAGGACGTTGCAAATGTTTATTTCTTGCATTTCTAATGTCTTGAACTAAAATCAGATTTTGTCATAGCAGCAGCAAATGTGCTGAAAATGTATATATGACATTAATACTGTAGTGGATAACAATATGCTATACCATATGGGAAATTTTTGATTTTAGACAGAACTTGATACTGACTACATTCTTTTCTGACAGCCATTACAAATGTTTTACACAGCGGAAAGGTCACATGATTAATTAGGGGCAGTCCACCTCATGATGTGCAGAGGAAAAATATTTTGTACCAGGTTTCTCACCATGGCTGTAGGTAGTACTCAGGAGTGTGATATAAGCAATGGAGAGTTAATTTTGTATTCGCTGTTTCCAGTTTGTGGATGTTTTGGTCAGTGAGGGGGGTGGTGGGATGGTCATCTTTTATGCATAACCCAGAGTGGGAAGAAATCAGAGTGGGTCTTACTTTAACAATTAAGAAATTACTAGCCAAGAGGGTAGCATCAGTACTCTGCTCAGCTGTTAGGATTCAAGGCAAATTTCAATTTATCTTTAAATTTGATAAGTTAGCCCAAGCAGTGAATTCTACACTAATATTAACTATCACGGTAGCCATTATTAAATGGTTGCAGAACATTATAGTAATTAAGACCGATATCATGACAATCTACAAAATGAAGATCTGATTCTAGGCTGGCATTAGGCGTGATAAGAAAATGCATCATTTTGATATTCCTATAGTGTTAGTAGTCACTTTGTGTGAGCAACCAATATCAGATACATTAAATATTATTTCACATTTTTATAAATCAGCTACATGACTGACTGAAACTGAAATTTTTCTTGTCTTCTTATGCATGTAATTGGTCTTCCAGACAAAATTGACATTCATGAAGATATACTTCATTTCTGAATAATTCCTAATGTTAGTATCTCACAGTGATAACAAAAGTTTAATAATGAAACCAAACACATTTTTATCAGTCATATAGCAATGTATATCTTCCTGGTATTCCTCTATATTTCTTTTGTACCTCCCTGCTACAAAAGCTCTTTATCTGACATTTACAAGTGGATGTAAACAAACAAGTACTGTGAGTTCAATAGCCTTTCCAGGTCATTACAGTTCCAGTTTATGTTTACATTCGTTATATGTGCCATTTCTCATATGCTGCTGACCCCAGTTACTGATTCAGGTACAAAATCCTTCAAAGTCCATTACTGAATACCACCTGACACTGATGGTCATACTGAATTAAACCTCTTAAAACTCTTGTGATACTAATGTACTGCTAAAGTATTTCAAACTCTTGGGCTGAATTGTAAACAATCTCAGTCTTCTATGCAACCATCTGTTAAAAGATATATTCATTTTAATACAGCTGCATGTAACAATGCAATGTATGCTTTATAAACCTGCTTACCTATCTGTATGACTCTACAGAAACTGCATATATGTATATTTATTGTTATTACTGCATAACATGTCTGTATACCTTTAACAACTGTATAATTATATGTACTTTAGCTCTTGTAATATATTACGGTAATTGTCAAACGTTAATGTTTCCTAGACTAAGACTGAAACTGATCATTTGTGGCCAGTCTTTACCCAAGTTAACAAATTGAAATTAATTAATTAATTAATTACAGACGCAAAACATTTGAACAGGACAACTGGTCTCATTAGCTTTGTATAATCACTTTGGAAATGTAAAATCTTACCAATTTAGATGTTAAAGTCTGGATGAAATCATCATCTAGGTAATCTAGTACCTCATTGATAACTTCAGAAGTTTTCTCCTGAAGTCCACATCAGTGACTGGTGAAAATGATCTGATATGCATCAATCATGCAATAGAAAGATGAATCGTCATGATCAGAGACACATTTATATCAGGAGCACAGGGCTAATTCAATTATGGTCTGCTAATGGAGCCTTTGTTAGTGTGTGTTTTATAGGTATACACATGTCCCATGACACAAAGAAAATCTATGATTGTTGCAGTTACTGAATTCCTCACAGGCATGACTAATTTTCTAGTTGTTCTGTAAAACTCATATTTATAACTTTAGAATTATACTGGTTGGTTTCCAAAACAGAAGGTTTCAAATTATTTACAAAGCAGCACATTCCCCAGATAACTGAATGAGTTCCAAAGCCAAAGGAAATAGGTTCACAGTGACAAACAGTGCAAGGAACTCAAGCCGTCCAATGTAGAAAACTTTAATAAGTAGCACAACATAAAATGCAAAGCTTTAGAGTAAAGAACTCTTTGTCAGTGCTAAAACACAGAAATATATGGTAACAAGGTTCAGTTTATATAAATGACTAGCATATCAAATAAATCCTAGCAGTTACAGATGATTTAAAATATAATTAAAATTAAAATATATTATTTCTAAATGCGGTTTTAAAAAATAATATATATAAATAAACCCACTGAAGGAATATCAAAACACCATACTTTATAAAAAATCACTTTTGTGTTTATGAATGGGTTTTATATTGTTCATAGTATTCCCGGAGGGACATCTGCCCTAAAAAAAATTATCCATTTATATTTTGCTATCTCTGATTTTGTAATCAGAGCCATCTACCCCATCACATGTCATCAGTGGTGTAAAGACACATTCCTTAATTACATCTATTCCTCTTGAATATGTTTCACATCACATCCTCCAGGAATACTATGAACAATATAAAACCCATTCGTTAAACACAAAAGTGATTTTTTATAAAGTATGATGTTTTGATATTCCTTCTGTGGGTTTATGTATTATTTATATATATATTTTTTTTAAAACTGCATTTAGAAATAATATATTTTAATTTTAATTATATTTTAAATCATCGTGTAACTGCTAGGATTTATTTGATATGCTAGTCATTTATATAAACTGAACCTTGTTACCATATATTTCTGTGTTTTAGCATTGACAAAGAGTTCTTTACTCTAAAGCTTTGCATTTTGTATTATGCTACTTATTAAAGTTTTCTACGTTGGACGGCTTGAGTTCCTTGCACTGTTTGTCACTGTGAACCTATTTCCTTTGGCTTTGGAACTCATTCAGTTATCTGGGGAATGTGCTGCTTTGTAAATAATTTGAAACCTTCTGTTTAGGAAATGCACCTGCCTTTTATTGCCGCAGTGAATTGTAATTGTTAACCTTTATGTCTGTAAAGACTGTAAATGTTTTAAGCCTCTGCTTTTTTTGCCCAGTATACAACTTTAAAGTTCAAAGAGATATTAAATTTCAGTCTCTTATGTGTGTCTTTCCTTACTGTATTACAGTGATTTTTTTATACATTCAGAGGCTAACACAGTCTACAAAACTGTGAAATTAAGCATTCTTACTGCTTATGCTTATTGTAGCTAAGATTTATTGTAGCTGTTGTTAAGCTCACTTCTTTTCAAACGTTGAAATGGGTATAGAGAATCAGTCTGCTATCCCCTTAAACTTGATAAATAAATGTATCTGCAGTAAAATCAGTCTGTACAAAAATACCACTACTTTATAGAAACATATGTCAGTAAATATCAGATCCAAGTTTACATGATTTGTTTGAGTGACTAAACATACCAGATATGTGGAGGATGTATCTGAATGCCCAGAATGCAGTTCTTTTCAGAGCAAGACGTCATTTCATCCAAATACACGTGAAAAATGCTTATATTAAATGGAAGGAGAGAGGGAAGAGTGTAATACTGCTTTATAAATGATTACAGTTTATCTTCATGTATTGTAAAAAAAATAGCTCATTCACTTAGTATGTTTATTTTGAGCAACAGGGTACATTAAGCCTTATATAACATTCACACAGTGTTTCAGCTATCATAAAAGGCATTATTTTATTACTAACATTTAATTACTACCTTACAAAAACTAATATTCAGTTACTATTAAATTATCATCTCTGTTCAGGTACTAAACAGTTTAATTTTGTCACATAAAGGTAACATTAAGTATTTTTACAGGACTTGCTTTTGAATGACAATGGCTTATCTATTTCCAGCAGTGCAGTTACTTTCAAAGCTTCATATTAGAGATTGCATAACTTTTATGTAATATCCCCTGATACGCCCACTATTGTGAAAGTACAAGCACATAAAAACAGTGTGTCTACATGAAGAGGAATCCAAAAACGAGAGAAAGAAAGTTTCACCATGAATCGTCTTGGTTTGGCATTACTTGTTCTGGTTGCACTGGCTGGCATTATCAGTGAGTATATTAACAAATATTGATACTGATTGATTGCTTAGCAGCTCTCTAGGTATTGTGTTCCATTTTTCAAATGCAGATAACAGTTTGTTTCATAGAGGTTCTATTCATTGCAGTTGCAAGTAATATATATATATATATATATATATATATATATATATATATATATATATATATTTGTATTTATGTCTTTCTTGATTTAGTAGTTTTTAAAGGTTACTCAGAGAAGTCATTGCAAACAACAGATATGGATCAAATGTAGCAGATGACCAACAATCTGTAAGATATTACATGCTAGGAACCTACCAGACTTATTACAGTACATTTACTTAATTAGGTGGCTAATGGGTTGGGGAGAGTTATACAGTTACGTGGAAATTGCATGCAAAAAAACAAAACAAATAAGGTTTAGAGGAGCTATAGCTGCTAGCTGGTTCTTGGCATGCCAGAGCCGCAACTGATAAAGCACAGTAATAAAATGACAAAGAACACTTTGGCAGAAATGTGCTTCTATTTTAGCCTTTGAAAGGAGTATTAAAATGCAAATTAATGATGTCTTAAGTTTATTCTTGGATGCGCTTATGATGCCTATTACAAGGGTGTATGTAGCTAGGCATACTCAGTGTACTCAAATGAGTTAATTTTTTTCTGAGCATCTCTTGTAAATTTCACCACTCAAAAATAACAGAATGTTTAGAATTGTACAAATGAATATTTAAAGTATAAAAGTATACAAAAATGCTTGTATGAAAGGAATACAGCTCTAAAAACAGATTTTTATGGGAATAAATGGTAACAGTTGAAAATAACGTGTTACCTTCCTATATGTATTGGGGTTAGCACTTTGAGGATTAAGTACATTTTTAAAATACTAAGTGGGTAGTAGGGGCAGCAACATGAGGTTTCAGTACAAAATGTACATTTATGGCTACACCTCTGGCCTGTTATTATATAAGCACATTATGTTTCATCATTTACCTTCAGGAGTATATTACAAATATGGAAATTGCTGAACAATGTAATTTGCAGATAGTCATTTCAACCATCTCAGCTCGTATCACCCAGATTCAGTCACTCATGATGTTTTTTTTTTTTTTTTTAAGGTCTAGGAAGTATATGAGTAAGGTTATAAGACTGCATGTTTCTGCATTCTAGGTGGACTGAGCTCATAATCTTTTGAAAAAGGAGTTGGATACACCTTATACTGCCTGTCAGTGGCTATTTTTGTTATTCTTTGCAATTTTAACCTAAACTACCTATGTCCCCTGAGCAATGACATCACTGAATTCCTAGCCAATATTGACTATATATAGTTAGTCAATGATGCTAATTGTCCAAATCTCCAAATCAACAACTCCATCCTGGATCTGCTAATTACTACTGACCCTACCATCTCCAGTACATCTATTCTTCCACCCTCATTCAGAGACCACTGCCCAGTAACCTTCTAAATTATCTAGCAGTCAGCAAAACTGTCCACCTTACTAGTTACCTTCAGACCCAGATCCACCATTAATACAGGCAATCTCAAAAAACAGTTAGCAACTTTTGAGTGGTCTCCCATTATCAACTTACAGTACCCTTACAGCTCTGATACATATCTTCCTTCAACTTCAAGACAAATTCTTTCCTCTTTCACAGCACCTTTTAAAATACAACAAATCCTCCCAGCTAACCACTGAACTGAAAGCTTCGTTCAAACTTAGGGTCAATGTGTGGCCTTCATGGAGACAAAACCCCTCAACAGAAAAGTGTACTGCCTTTATCTCTCTAAATAACCTAGCTAAGCAATCAATACACAGGCACAAAACCAACTAATTAAAAAAATGCCCTTCTAGGCAAACCCAAACATTTTTGGCAGGAAGTAAATCTTTTCACAGGACATAAATCCACTGATTCCTCCTCCTCTCCTATCACTATCCAGACCTCTCAGGCCAACTCTTAATCTCTGACTTTCTCAAAGAATTCAGCCACCTCCCTAGTACTATAGCTTCTGTTTCTCCTCTCAAATCCCTTAGCCCCACTCCTTTTATTCCCCCACTTCTATTCTAAGGAAATTAAACACAAAGAACTTGTTCACCTTCTAGAAAACATACCCGCTGGATGCACTCCCTGATGCAGCCAACCTACTCCCTTGGTTTATATCACTCTGCAAAAACTTTCTTACTAAACCTCTCCTACATATTTATAACCTTTGCTAAATTCAAAATACAATGCCAGACATATGGAAAAGTGTTCAAGTTAAAGACCTTTCCAAACAGCTTTAACCAGTAAATACTTTCCTCTTCTGCCCTACCTCCATCATCCCTACACTTGGGAAAATACCTGAAAAATTAATCTTTAACCAACTGTCCACTTATGTCCAACAGTACCACCTCCTTACACTTAAACAGCATGGATTCTGGGCCGTCCGAAACACAGTGACAGCACTATGGTCACTTATAGATGAGATCTTTCTCAACATGGATAAAAGAAACCCTTTATTGAAAATACCACAGCTGTTGGTCTAATTGGCCACTTCCTGCTCCTTTACTCGTTCCAAGAAATTGGGGTTAGCCCCAACACTGTCAGCTGTTTCCAACATTTATTAACAAATCAGTATTTCAGAGCCAAAATAGGCCCACCTGTATCATATACTTACCCCACTTTCATTTTTAATCTTTATTAACAAGCTGCCCTCTGATCTCCCTAATCTTCCTATTATGTTTTATGCAGATGACATGGTTATTCTTCAGTTTAGTCCATCCCATTCAGATATTCAAACACAGCTTCAGTCTGACCTCCACTCCCTTAATTCTTGGTTAAACAGCTATAACCTACTTCTAAACCCCTCTAAAACAAAAAGTATGATATTTGGAACCTCACAAAAGCTGAAAAAGCCTCCTAAAAATCTCAACATTGCAGATCTCAACAGTTGCCCAACAGAAACAATCACATCCTTTAAATACTTAGGTTTATAGCTAGACCAGTCACTTAACTTCCAAAGCCACATTGGAAATATCAGGTAAAAGATCAGTTCTCTTTTATTCTTGTCCTAGAAAATATCTCACTTTCTCTCCGTCCTGCTAGAGCTGTAATAGGCAAAGGAGTCCTCCTTGTGCAACTTGAATACATGCTCCCTATCATAGCCACAGCCTCTAAAAATACTAATCTAGTATACAGTCCATTGAAAACAAAATCTGATTGTTCATTTCCAATTTCCCCCCTCAGGAACACCATTGTATCACCCTCTCCAAGGTCAAATGGCTACCAGTCTCCTACAAAGTTGAGGTACTCCTAGGGTCTCTTGTTTTCAAATGATGTCAGCCAGGTGCTTTCCCCATCTCTCACAGCTAAACTCCATAATAAAACCACTCCCTACAACCTTTCTCAATTAACTTGCCCAATTAACTCCCTCACTGCAGACATCCCAGTCTAAAGTGCACTGTACCAACCATTCCTTCTCCATTCTTGCACCCAAACTCTGGTAATTCCTCACCCTTCACCTTAAAAAAGTCTCCTCTTTCCTCACATACAGAGCTCAATTCAAAAGACACCTTCATCAAAAATCTGACTGCAAGTGATTTTCCACTGGACTGCGTCACTTCTACTTTGACCCTCTGTTCTCAGCTGCTGCTTCCCTCTGATATTTACAACTAAAATGAATTCACATTTGATTTTCCACTCCATTAATATTATTTACATATTTGTATCAATTGTCTATGAAAGTATATACTTTCTTTGTTTATTCTGTATTTATGACTTTGTTCTAATTTCTTTTTTTGTGAATTTCTTCACCCGGGTTGTGTCTGCAAATGGTCTATAGTGATCAGTGCACTACCTCAGCAAACAAACTAAACTAAACTAAACTAAACTAAACTAAACTAAACTAAACTAAACTAAACTAAACTAAACTAAATAAATAAACATGAGGCAGTGACCTGAGAATGAGAATAATGAAGTCTGCTGATATGGGGGCTTTCTGTCCCTTGTGTGAGATGCAGGGGGAACTGCCTTCTGCAAAAATGTTGCATTTCTTTCTATTGTTCATGAAATTAATTACCTGAAATATGGATTTTTGTGTAGTATGAAGGAATTTTATTAAGCTTTTGTGATGTAAGTTTAGGGTGTTTCGAGGATATGTAGTAGAACCCCAATATGCATCAATATTCTACATTTATATGTCATTTAGTTTGGATTACTCATTTGTTATATTCTTAATTTCATTTCCATTGCTGTATATACAGTACAAACATACTAAAAAGACATAAACATGCATCAATGCTCTATTATTTAAATGCTGTTTAGTTTATATTACCCATTTAATGAATTCATTATTTCCTTATATTTTCAGTATAATACATAATTAATGTATGCAATAAGACAAAAAAAGACCACAGTATTGGATTAAAAGAAACACAGGATGGTAATAGCAAGCAAGAATATGAATAGGAAAGTGAACAGAATGGTATTGGAAACACAGGGTGTGCAGTATATAACTATAAAATATATAGGTGGTAGGTGGTGAGGAAAAGAAGGTATGTCTTCATTTCCAGATGATAATTAAAATGTTGTTTATTTTAAAGAATGTTTATACAAATACAAATACAAGAATTCATAGAATTATGCATGGTATCAAATGACTGCATATTCTGAATAGTATTTAATAACATTAAAAAAAGCATTTACAGATGTCTGTCTGCAGCAGTTTGGTGACATGAGTTGCAAGTCATACAACAGCTACATATTTTTCTTTCTGTAGCCACGTTATCATTTCAGGAAACTTTCCTGCTGTCTTCTACCTGATGAAACAAATTAATATGTTTAACTGTCAGATGTTATGCAAAGCTACAGGTGTCAGTTCTTCACAGACTCATGACAAAAACTGTAATCACAGAAGAATTCTGCAAGAGTTATCACTGTCAAGGCAGACTTTATTATTATTAAAAAACTACTATCATCAGCCCCCTTCCACAGGGTAAATGTATCAGTTTAAATGGCCACTTTATTGGATTTAAATAGTAAGTTAAGGAAGTGCTGGATACTAACTTAAGGAACACAACCAAGGCAAACCCTCCTTTTGATGGTGGTAATAGTGGTCGGGGTGGGGATTGTTCTTGATGGAGACCACATCATGGCAGTAAATAGTTTGCTTCATCTTGGGGCATGAGCAGGTAGATACCTGCTGCAGAAGAACATGAATGAAAACTTGTTTGCTCATTCCTACCCAGATTGTACTGCATGCCCAAACTATCCTATGTATCCAGTTCAATTCCCAGAGTTAGAGAAAAAATACAAGATGTGATATGATAATCAGAGTATGATATACTGCCAAGGGAAACTGCAGATGATGTATGTCTATTTCACAGAGATCACATAAATCATAGAAAATACAAAGCAAGTAGTCCATGTGGCTATTTACATATTGACAGTACCCAGTCTTAAACTGTACCTCCTTTTTAAGGAGCAATAGGCTTGCCATGCTGGGGGTGAAAATTAATACCCATCTGATTGTCTTAACTCTATTTTGAAGGCAGATACTGTGTCACATTGTTGAATCTGGAGTGGAAGTTTGTTTCAGAAAAGTGGTAGTTATTGTGTAATGCATCTGTCTCTCCACCATTTGTTTGAGGTAGGTTTGGATCTCTTAGTCTTCAATGGACTGTTTGATTTGTGGATAAATCAGAGGTCTGACATTGTCAGATCCCTAAAAGTCTGAAAACAAGGTAGAAATCACCTCTATGGTGTCTATAGGGCACTGAATACAGGGAGAGAACAGCCACTCTCTCCTGATAGCTCAAGCCCTTTAGGTTCTTTAGTTAGTAACTGTTTGGGTCTGTCCACCTACTTGATATGTTTAGTAAATTTTATTCCAAATATGTCAGCAGTGCCTATACACAAAAGATATTTTTAAGAATAACAGAATTAGGTTTGATAGTGTTCTTTAAGCCTGTAATAGTTACTTCCCAGATTTGAGATGTTTCCCCTTGTCAGCTTCATATTAGCATTCTTAGTCTTTTTGTCAAACATGCTCAGTATTCTGCTTCTCTACAACAGGCATGCATTAGATTTAACACTCTTCCCACTGTTAACTTCAGGTTATCTTTCCCAGTTATCCCCAAACACAGAAAGGATATTCTAGCAGGGAAGGGGAAGATACAGGATTTAATCTGTATTAATGATTGGATAATATATTCCTTAGACGGATTTAATATTTACAATTATACAGACAGGGTTATAATGAAAGAACTTTTTACTTTATTTCAAAAAGGCTTTAAACTTGTACCTAGGAGACATGTGGATGTAGCAGACAGTATAATGGAGCTGAAACTATACACGAGAAAGTTAAACTTTAGTATAATGTTTTCAAACCAAGAGAACGGTCTCTCTACAGGTTCTTATCAAACTAACAGAGCACTAAAAAGGAAAAGTATGTTTAATTTCCCCCTTCATCCTTTATTGAAAGTATATGAAAGAGCAGTGATGGAAGACATATACAAGATTTGGTCGGGTAAAGAAAGATTAGGTGGCAGCTTAGATTAGCTATGATGTTCCCCTGGATTAAATTATATCATTGCTATTTCATTTGTGTTTATGAAAATGGCTGATAGGCTATAAAGTATAACAAATACTCTCCATATATGTAAGCATTGCATCAACTGATTTATTTATGCCAAGTGAAAGGCTCTAATTTTGAATAGTTTCACAAATATGGGCTGTCATAAGAAAAACAGTTCTTATTTATTATTTTTTTACATTTCTACATATATTTTTTCAGACATTTTTGCAAACTTTCTCCTACTGGCTATTTTAAAGTGTTTTACACTAAGGCACATGATTGTTTTTGGTAACAGCAATAATTGGTTAATGCTCTAACCAGTGGTATGCTTTTTGAGGATATTTAACTGTTTTAGAAACTATGGAACATGTATTCTGATGAAGACCTCAGTTTGTAGGGCCAAAAGCACTTAATAATGTGTTTTTATTATTTCATTAAAGGTGGATTTTATCTTTGAGGACTCCCAGTTGGGTGTGTTTTTTATTTCTTAGTTTTGGTTGTATTTATATGCACAAAAGTTGATAATAACTTCATTAGTATTAATTTCCTCACAAGTCTTATTTCTCAATATTATATCAAAAATTTATTATATATGACATTCTTTTTTGTCTTACACGCTTTGCAAAATTTATCTTCCTCTTTTCACACTTCATTTTTCTCCTATCATGGAAACTCGTTCTTTCTTTTGATGCACCTCACAGCTCTTCTGCTTATGTAATTTTTTGTTCTGCTCTAGCCATCTAGCCGAACCCACCTTTCTATTGCCCAAGATGTATGTGCTATTTGCCTTTACTTCCTGTCACCCAGGATGCTGTGACTCTCACTCTGGTATTATCACTGTTGTTTACTACCTACTTCCTCATCACTTCCTGTTCACTCTAGATTAACGATGGCCTCTTTAGATCACATGTTCAGCGGTGGCAGCAAAGTCATACAACATAAGCTGCACCAAGAAAGTAACAGTACAGCTAGCTCTTTCCTGTGAGTTAATTACAACCCCTAATTTTTAAATAGCTGTTCAGCATTTATAAGACTGAAATGAATGATAACACTTCATAAGTAGCCATTGTCTAACTTGTAATTACATAGTGAATACAAAGCTGCTGCCGGCCCATTAAACTTTCAACAGCAGTCTCTTTCATAGTGTCTTTATATTTATTATCACCCATACAATCATCAAGCTATTTCTTAAACTCATCCAGAGAATGAGATTCTCTAACCCTCAATGGTAGCCTGTTCCAGGACATAGGAGCACATTGGGTGATATATCCATCCCTCTTCACAATGCTATTATAACTCTTCTTACAGATAAGTCCTCTATATCTTATTCTTAAATGGTGTTCTTTTAATGATAAACACTAGAAATCAAAACTTGAGCAATATTATTAACAAAGTTGCTAAATTTGCAGCAAATACATCTTTCAGAACCCACCACTGTATAGCACTAAAAAGACTAAATTGGTTAGAACTACCCCATCAAATAACATATACACAGCATCTCACCACCTGTAAAATTGTCCTGAATCCATCTGCTTGTCCAGCAATAAATAACATTGTACACAACTATGCTCCTAGTTATTCATTATGATCAAGTGAACAAAAACTACCGTCTGTCAACAAACCTATCACATCTGCTGGACATTGGCTGTACTTATACCATGTTGATAAGGCCTGGAACTCATTATCACTATCCATCAGGCCAATACCCTCCCTCCCATCTTTCAAAACCATTGTAAAAGACATCCTAGCCAAAAGCTGGCTATGTTCTTGCCAAATACCAGGATAGACAAAATCCCTAAATGTGAACAAATATTCGTAGCTCATATCTCCTTATTCACCTTCCTTTCTTTTATCAGTTTCTCTCCCCTGACTTTCCCTCTAAATATGCCATAAGCCTGCTTTTCTCTCATATCACATTGCAATTCCTGTTTGTATTATACCAACTTACCTTTAATTTCTCTATAAACAAGCTGAAATGTCTCTAATTGTTAAACCATTGTCATATAAAGTATATCTACTCTTAACAATTTTTTTCATATTATGTCTAATTTGGTATAATTATTTAAATTGTATTTTTTTTTGTATTATTTTTGTAGACTGCAAAATTACTATTGTTAAAATATTTTGTAATACTTTGGAGCTTTTTTCCCTGGGTCTCTGCTGAAAAGGGCTCCTACCCAGTCAGACGTAACAAGTAATCAAATGTCAATTAATAAAAAAAAAAATGAATAAAAACACAGATCAGCCTTCAGTTCCTGATTGATAGTAACCCAGAATTTTACACATATGTTTTTCTGACCAGCCTGAATAATGTACTGTGAAAAATCAGATGTTTAAGTCTATCTTCATATGGCAGATTACTGACATACTTTATTCTTTTGATAAAATGTCTTTGGACCAACTCTGAGATGTCAGATAATGATACAGATCAAAAAAATCTAATTATATTTAATAACGGGCCTAATTACAGATATGATAAGTGCTTTTACAGCTTTTGACTCTCTGGTATCCAATATACACAAGATTAATCCCACCTTTCTCAGTGATTTAGAAGTTATATGTTGCACAAGGGCTCAGAAACATGATGCTCAAACCTTACTAAAAACACTTTACAACAGAAAACTAATAAAATCAACAAAACATGCTTCCATGCTCACAATAAAAAAACATAATTTATTAAAAGATTAAGTGCTTTCATCTTCAGCTTTATAAGACAACATCAGAATGCATAAACAACTGCCACTTCCTTATTTTACCAAAAGTGCATCTTACATAATCCATATGCCACCAATCAGCATATACTATTAATGTTTACTTTGTAATCATCTATTAATAGAAATGCATCGACCATGCTTGGCCACCAGGGAAAATAAATCAATGGAAAGAAATTAACCCCCCCCCACCAATTAAATATACCAACTATGAGATTGCTCTACACTGGGAAAAAGGCAAAGTTAACTGTGGTGGCAAGTGGTTTGTTTCCCAGAGAAAGCTCTTCGGAAGTCCATGGTTTGGTTTAATGGAGTTTCGCTGAAGTAGAGTCGACAATTTCTGATTCAGTGAAGTGTAAATTCAGTAAGTAAAAGTAGACCCATATATATATATATATATATATATATATATATATATATATATATATATATGCTGTTGGATGTAGAGCAACATTGCTGTGATACCACGGGTTGGGGAATATAGCCTTTCCGCTGTATTGTGCGATCTTGAAGTTGCTAAATTTAATTAGCAGTGGAGACAGGTTGCTAGCTCTCAGTATTGAGAGTGCAGGGAGGCTTGATCTGCAACCAATTTTTATCCACTCTTTGCCTACTGGTAACTCTACTTCTTTTCTCGTTATAACACTCTACTGAAATATTTTCTTTTATTTTCACCCCATTAACTATCTCCCTTTTTCCACATTGTACCTATTAAATTATCTACCTCTGCTTAAGTAAATATGTTAATATAGACTACACATTTTTCTCCACAAATATTTCTTTTTTCTGCCTTAACTTATCCTTTTATCATTGTGATACTCAGGTGACAAAATAATATGTCACATTTTTCCAACAACTTGTATATTAACTGATACTTCAAACTCCAGTTTTATTATGCTTACACCATTATCTATGACTTTTATTTAATGCTGTATTGTATTTTATTTTAATCTTTTGATGGAACCTTTACAGGGCTATCCCTTAGCATGCTGCTGAAAATGAGCTTTTTGGCTCAGTCAGCCTTTACCCGGAAAGAAAGAAAGAAAGAAAGAAAGAAAGAAAGAAAGAAAGAAAGAAAGAAAGAAAGAAATTTCCTTTCAGGGATCACAAAGACTAGCAACATTGCCTAAGAGATTGCCAAAAACAAGGAATGTTTGATCTGCATGAGATAGTGCATGGTAGGTTGTAACTGTTCCTCTCCGCAATCCTTATGGTGCGTTTGCACAGGTAAGTTCTTAGGTGGAGGCAGCAGTACATGAAACTAAACAGGATACTTGGAACTTCTTCTTATGAGATTCTCAGAAAGAATGGAGGGAAACATGGAGGAGAGGGAAGCAAGTCTGGGTTAGCATTTCCTTTCTTATGAAGTTGTAATTATGGAAATGATGTGCTAGAGAGGTAAGGTGCCTGCCTGATACCTTTTTGGGAAGGACATGCCCAAAATATTTAACTGCAAGAGCTGGTGCACAACAAAGGCAGCAGATGGATTTATCATAACCCAAGTGGGAGAACAGTTCCTTGTGGGAGGTATAAGGTTTGACCACATTAAAAAAATTACAAGGGTTTAAGATGAATGTAGTTATTTAAAGTGAAAAAGTAATTTTACTTGTGATTCAAAATACGTAGTCTATACCACAGATTGCAATAATCCCACTAAGAAGTGATATGTAATCTGCTAGTTAGTTCAGAGAACTAAATCTCTGAAGTGATAACTAGCAATTGCCTGTGTCCAGGATACAGGGTTTGATTCCTTTCATCTTCACTGGCCTGCTATGTTTCTATGAGCACATCAATTATCCAGACAGTACATTTGGGTCACCCCTGAAAAAGAGATAATTTGTCGAGAGGACTTACTTGGTCAGCAAATAGGTAAAATAAAACAAAAAAATGGAGAACAAATTAAATAAAAAACTGATATATTGAAATACTGCAGTGAGAAACTGAAACCATCAAGGGACCATTCATGGCAGACAAACTCTTGATGGTAGTCTCTCATAGTTAATGTTCTTGTGCTGCACAGAGGGAATGACTATGTATCTGAACTTTTATTGTTAAAAGTACAAATTATTTTGAAATGTAATACTTTGTAGACCAAAGGACTAAACATTGACCTTTAATGGTCAGTGTTACTGTGAATTGTATATCTAACTATACTGTTAGATGCTTAAATCACTATTATTTATGGATTAATGTGTACTTAATTAAAAAGTGCTATTATTGGCTGGATGATTCATTTAATTATTTATACTCACTGTATCTAATTGCTTCCTAATTCCCCACAGAAGGTGAAAGGTTGAGGTGCACGGTACAGGTGAACACTGAGAAAATTTAATGCTATCTGCTGTTTTTGTACATACTAAATGAATCCCTAGAAACTTTTAGGAAAGTGGGACTGATCCCAATCATATCAATGAGAAAATCATCATGAAGAGGTTTAAAAATGTAGGGCATTCAAAGAATTATTGTTATGATTGTTAAATAATTGTAGGGGGACTGGTAATAAATATTAGGTGGGTTGGAGTAAACTTAACACTGTAATGGAATCCCGAGTTTGCATCTTCTTTTCATATGTAGTCATCCAACAATACAAATGTAGAAACAGTATCACAAATGAAACTATTAGGCATTCTAATTGAAAAACTTAAGTTTGACCTACAACTATCTCCAGTTATCAAACAAAAAAAACATGAAACTATGATAAAGACATATCTTACTGACACTACTATACAATCAATAGTTAGAAATTTTCTGCTTTCATCTTTACTATATGCCTCACCAATTTTTACCAATTAAATGAAACAGAAACATTAAAACTAAAAACATATTATAACAAGATCATAAAATCTGCCACAGATACCCCACAGAGAGCACACCTCTGCACCGTACTAATAAAATTAGTCTGGCTAGAATTGCCCCACTTTTTAACATTTATCCAATTAATCCAATTAATCACTGCCCATAAAGTTATCTACATGCCACAAAAATGTCCATCTCTCTAAAATTCTCTGCAATACTTCTCTAGCAAGATAGAAGTTAAATCATTCAACAAATCCCTTGTAACAGTCACCAGATCTTATAACACTGCTGGTGACTCCATCCATTCCACTTATATCTCAAAAATCTGGAACTATATCCCTCACCGAGTCAGAATAAGACACAATCTATCATCCTTCAAATCACAACTCAGACAGCAACCTAAATAAAACATGGCTATGATACTGTCTGAATATGTCCTCATCTATCTATTTTTATTTACAAACTTAATAGAACTTAAACTTATAGCCTTTTATCTTCCTACTCCACTCCCCTTACATCACCTCCCTTACCCCTTTATCTCCCCCACACCCACTCTATTCTCACCCTTTTCACACCTATCACACTGTTTCTCCCTATAAGCACTTTTCACTCTATTTCTAAAACTTACCTTTTCTTTTTTTAGATCTCATCCCGCTCCACTTTTTTCACTTTATTTCTATATTCACACTTATACTAAATCTTCCTGTACTATAACATTATCCCTTAGCAATATTCTTTGCCTCACACTCTTAACTGTCTACGCTTTCTCATCTTTCCTTCACTTCTTATGCTCTGCACCTTTTCATGCCACCTTCTACTACCTTCTTTAACATATCACTACAATTACCTTACTTTTTGAGAGAGAAAGAGAGAGAGAGAGAGAGGAAAGAAACACTTTTGTTTTACTCTGGCATTTATGTAATATGCATTTTTGCTTTACCTTAACTTATAAGTAATGGACATACATGCAGACTTACTTCTTTTAACCTATGTGGAACTTTTTTTTCCTGGTCCTCTGCTGAAAAAGGGATCACATCCAATCAGACTTTCCTGGCCATAACATTAATTAAATGCATCAATAAACAAATAATATTTGCCAGCTATCCTTTTCCCTGAATTATAAGCCAAGTAAGGTTGTAAAAGATGGTAAGGCAGATGCAAGTCCTTTCAAAAGACTGGAAAAAGGCAGATGTTAAAATGATCTGTCTGCCTATTGGACCTCTGCAGGTAAATTAAGGGGATAGTTTTCCCCGCCTTGGTTGAAGATTAAATGGATAAACCTTTTAACGCATGGGTTTCATTCCTCAATTTCATCTCCTTGAACTGTATTCCTCCTAGTGAATTATTGCTGGTGCAGTTCTTATTAGTGCATTAGAAGCAATTCAACATTTCTGGGCTTTTGTTTTTTCTCCACAGTTGCGCATCCATGAAGTGTGTTTATATAAGTAAAGGGAATGAAAAACACTTCCTGTTGTTTCCTTCATCTAGTTAAGCTTCCACAGGCTCATTTCATCTTATTGTACCATTGATGAGATCATGCTTGATGAAACATAATCAATCCTAATGAAGTCACTGCAGAGGGGAAAAGCAATTGGATAGCTACAAACAAATCAATGTAAACAATAATCCTAGGTAACCTTAATATTGATTGGTCCAAGTGTACTCAGAAAACTTTCACAGTACTATCATTCTGTATGGATCAATACTAATATGCATGACCACAAGGACAGATAAAGTTAGTGGCAAAGAAAGCATTTTAGACTGGATATTAACAACTCACAATAACAAAATTTCCCATGTAGTGAATGCCTGACACTAAATGTAAGCATAACTAGTTATATGACAAGGATTGCTTTTAGGACCTTTAATAATTAATATATTTATAAATAAAATCCATACAGAATCACACCCAGCAAATATAATCCAATATGCATATGACTCAACACCACCTTTTTCAATCAAATAGATTTTAAATGACATACATCATTACTGACTTGCAAAAACTGAAAACTGGTTGGAATGATCTAAACTACTGCTAAATGCAAAAAAACAAAAAACAAAAACAAAAAAAAAAAAAACAAAAACAAACAAAAAAAGCCAAAGCTAATGGTATTTTCATCAACAACCCAATAATCAAAGTATGCAACTTAACAAAATTATCAGTCAATAATACCAGAATTAAGTTTTGTACAAAATACAAAACTACTGAGAATAATAAAAGACCATAGATTAAGATTCGAGCATCACATTCAACATGTAGTTCAAAAAAATAAATAAATAACTATAAACTAGGAGCCTTTCATAAAGTGAAACTATTCCTTACAGAATATGCATGTAAGACTATAACTCAGACCCATCTACTCACTAGTTTCCTGTATGCCTCATCAATTTTCAGTAATCTACTTTCCTCTTAGCTAGCTAAAGTGGAGCAGTCCTATAATAAAATTGTAAAGTTTGGAAGTTACCACATTAACCTAACACATCTATAATAAAATTGTAAAGTTTGGAAGTTACCACATTAACCTAACACATCACTCCCTTAACTGACAAAGTATCTAAAGCCTTTTCTCATATTAAGACTGCCCTCAACATCCTGAATACCTCAAACAATACACCTCTATGAGCAAGTTATTACACTGATACTCACCCTCCAGAGATCTGTGCTCCCTAAACCAATACCTAGTACTTACTCAGAAATCTAAAACTCCTAATGATGGCTGTGTATACCCTGATTACATTGTTAAGCTGTTGAACTTGATCCCAGCAGATATCAAAAATATCTCATCTTAATTGCAGTGTAAAATCTCTTTGAAGATGTACCTTTCAAGCAAATGGTCCTACCCTTGCAAAAAAAAAAAAACATTATAAAGACGCCTTTTTATTCAAAATCTTAATATGTATATAATTAATCCCAATGAAATCATGCCTGCAATCTTTTTGAAATAATTCCCACTACTACCCTTGTACCAGCCCTATTATTAGTCTCCCATCTCATGCAGTCATACTGAATAAATATCAGAACAATTCTCACACCTTTACTACTGTAAAATCCAGGTTATGGGACTCAGATGAATTTAACCATTTGGATAAAATATGCATATATCCTTTCTACTGAAAGTATGCTAATATTACAAAGGGAACAGAGCCATAGCTAGCTCAACTGGTCTCATGAACTCAGCTCTTCCAAGGAAGCAAAAAAAAGAAAAAAGAAAGAAAAAAAAATTCTGCACTACAGTACCCAATCCACATGCCCACCCTGGCTACAAACTCTTCAACTAAAAAGAACAAAAAAGTCTTCAGACTTTCACATTACTATAGGAAGCCAATTGGCTTAGGTTCATTGGTTCCTACAGTAATACAGTTTTTTAAATTTATTTATTTATGTTTTACTCTTCAGCTGAAGAGCGGGGGGGGCATAGATTTGGTGGGGTGTAATTGGCTACTGTGCTGTATGAAGTCAATTGGCTTTCTACAATAATTTATCTAATGCATAACCCCACCCCCCAACAGCTCTTCAAGTCAATAGCAAAAATATAAATAAATAAAAAGCAGCAAGTTCAAGTGGCCTTCTGAACTGGCATTTTTGGACAGAAAAAAAGCCTGCCTCTTGATTGTGCCCCTTAAAAAATTGTGCCTGGGGCAATTGCCCCATCTTGCCCCACCCTTGCTATGCCAGTGAATGTGATTATATACTTACAATGTAAAATAATTTGAATATTCTACTGAATGTTCTGTTGACATGGGTATTTTCTACTGATGTGTCTGAGTTTAACATGCTGTAAATACTGCACAGTGTATGTAACACAGTGATCACCTATTAAGTCATATAGTCCTTAGTGTTTTAGCATACTTGTAGTGTTAGTTCAATAAAATGTATGTAATGCGGGGCTCCTCCCCAGGACCCCACTAAAAGGGGGTTTTGCCCAGTCAGACTTTCCCATTAAACAAGGACAAATAAATGAACAAACAAGTAGATAAACAAACAGGCAGACAGACAAACAAATATGCTGTTGTTTTAGTGGGATCCATAGTTTGCCCAGTCAGTAGAGTAATGGGCAGAGCTGGTGGGCTTAGCGGTTCATAGGTTCATAGTTATATACTCGGCTAATGACCACCAGGGCCTTTTTAAGCCTAGCTGTGCGATTTAACCCACTTGTGTTCTTATGTATTAAGGGCATTTATTAGGAAGAGATATGTTAGAAATTTTCCAGAGATTATGTGTGTATGTGTGTGTGTGTGTGTGTGTGTGTGTGTGTGGGGGGGGTATGTTACCTTGGACATTACTGTCTGCCTCTGTCTATCATAGACATGGAAACCAGTCCTGGGGTGAATTTTCCATTTCCCATCCATTGTTCAAAGTTACACTTAAATAGAGTTAGATATGGACTCTGTTTCACATTGATGGGGAGCCTGTTCCAAAGCATGGGGATCTTCTCAGACATATATCTGTCTCTCGCCATCATTCCTTATTTATGTCACAAGGAAAATTTAAATCATTGGATTTAGTGATTTTCATGCTATATGTTTTGTGGATGTGTAAAAGGTCCATCAGAATTGGATCTGAGGATGCCTAGTATGCCAGGCATAGATTGCCTCTCAGTAAACTGTAGGAGACTGAGTATAGAGACAGGGCTTTAAGGCAATCCATATAGGACAATGTGTTGATACCTTGGATTCTCCTGGTAAGGAACCTTTGTGGGCATTCCAACTGTTGCATATGTCTAGTTATGCCAAAGAGGGCATTATACTCAGTAATGGGAATGATAAGGGCTGAATTAAGGAACATTATGACTTCCTTGGACCTGGATGCCATGCCCTTAATTCTATGTTTGTTGACATAGAATGATTTTCTTAATACCTTAGCCATGTGTTAATCAAAGGCCAAATTACTATCTACATATATTCCTAGATACCTTACTACCAGGTCAACTCTTAGGGGTGTCTTATCAATAGAGTAACTAGCCTGGGGGGCAGTTTTCCAAAAGCCACTATAATGCATTGCTTGGCATTGAGTTTTAATCTATGGCTTTGGCACCAGTCATTTATCTGTGTTAGATCATGTTGTAAGATGTTTATGTCATGGGGGAATCTATGATAGCTTCCAATTTTCTGTCATCTGCAAACTTAGTCAGTCAAAGGCCCTTGACAATAGCCTTTACCTCTGAGAAGTAGATTCAAAATAGGAGAGGTCCTAACATGGAACCTTAGGTACCTACAAGTCACTGGTTTCGTAGTGGAGGTGGTCTCATCAATCCTGACTTCCTGGATCCTGTCTGTGAGCCAGCTGGCAATCCAACAAGTTATGTAAGGGTTAATGTCCAGTTTGGTAAGTTTGTCAACTATACATGAGTGGGATTTTGTATTGGATACCTTAGTCAGGTCCAGGTAGACAGTATGCACCATTTCCCCTGATCCATTGCCTTGTTTACCTTTTCAAAGAAGTCCACCAGGTTTAGTAGCATGACCTTAGCTAGACAAAGCCAAACTGTGTTGGGTCCAGTATCTGAAGGTTGCCTATGTCCTTGCTGATCAGTTAAATGGCTTTGTGTATCAGACTACTCGGACTAATCAGACTATAGTTTCTGGGGTCACTTGATGGTCCACCCTTGTGAAGTGGGATAACTCCATTGTCATTGTACAGAGCCTGTTGTAAGACTAAGTTGAAACGTGAATCAAGTGGTCCTGATATGCCATGCTTCCAGCTATTTAGGAGGCATCAAAGGATATTGTTGGGGCACATTGAGGCTGTGTTTTTGACATTAGCTAGCACCAACAAGACCTGCTCCCTGTTAATAGTTGGGGGTCATGCTAATATGCATTTCATGGGGGAGACAGGGTGGGAGTGTAGGGTGAGGGTTGAGCTGAATTTGTCAGCTAGCATATTAGCCATGTCACTCTGCTCAGTGAAGATGGTATCACTGACCACATATTTGATACACTGCTGTGTGCTGACATATTCAGAAATAGCTGTAGAAGGCCTGCCACTGTCATTGGCCTTGTTGGACTTAATTAGTCCTCTTAGATTCCTATTTAGCTTAATTAGAGAGCTCTTATCTTTATGGGATTTGCTCTTCCTGATTTTAGCCATGATGTTTTACTTTAACTATATACCTTATTACGGTGAGGATTCCACTAGTGTGGTTCGCTTTTAGAGTTTGCTTTGGACTTATTTCTAGTAGGTACAGCAGCTTCTACACAGCCACTTACATGGTTGTACAGGGTCTCTGTAAACAATTCTATGTAGGTTGCTATGACCTCGGGTTGGGAGGTACATTACATTTTGACAAAGTATCACTTAATATTATGTAGTTGTTTTGGAACAGTTCCTAACTGTTAAAGGGTTTGCTGGGGTTATCAATTTGCTTTTTATTTTAAAGAAGACAGTTTTGTGGTCCAACCTCACCAGTGAGGATGTGACACTAGGAGGGCAGGGTTGCAGCTCTCTCTCATATTGGTGAGTACCAGGTCCAGTATGTTTAAACCTCTGGTGGGCATGCACATTATCAGTTCAAGGGTATTTGTGTTAATAAAGTCCAGGAATCATTGTGCCTGTGAGTTTGAGGCTGTATAAGTTTCGTAGTCTATACAGGGGTAGTTAAAGTCTCCCATGAATAGGGTATTTTGTGTAATGGTGAGTGTCTCTAGTAGGTCTAGGTATGAGCTATGGGTTTTCAGGGGCATAGAGGGTGACCTGTAGCTTAAACTCACATACTGCCACAAGTGTGAATGAAGCACCAAGATTGAGGACCCCTACTGAGTTCAAAATATAAAACGCTACCTTTGGCATTTAATTCTACTTATGGAAAAGAAGTGCAGTATACTGTATAAGCAATACTAAAATCTTGCAGAAATACACAATCTTCCCACAACTGCAAATGAGGCTATAGGACTTAAGTAGTAAGTAGTTCTTACTTTAATCAGTGCATGAGTCTCTGTTTCATATTCTTCATTAAAATTCTCATTATCAGTCCAGTCCTGAGAATAATCCTGAACACGTTCAGCTTTAGTCAGCCTTTATTACTTCATCTGATCTCACAGGCAGAGTTAGGTTTATTTTATTACATTGCTGTTACTTTTTTGCAGGTAGTGAAGACTACATAGATTACTGAGTTTTTGCGGTTAGCTCTCTGTTTTGGAGCTCAGCCCCTTCTGTTAGTTTTCTTCCTTCACTACTGACTCAAGCAATTAACATGTCAGACATCCTTTTATCCTTTACCACTGTCTTCATCTTCTCATCTCACATTTTATAGTTTTATTAGTTTTGTTGTGCTTTCTTCCTTTCATTTGCAAACATTAAAAAACACTCTCTTATTCTCTGTTTAGTGTTATTCTGAATTGTCATTTGTAAGTAGTTTTGTTTTCCTGGGAAACAGTCTGACAGCTGCACCCCCTCCCCATTTTTACGGCTTTCTTGAAGTGGCACATCCTGCTTCTTGTTATTTGTTTAAGCCATCTGATGCAAGTACTAATTACTATAAAGGCTGTCTTCTGATTGTATTATCTGTCCTCTAACTGAATCATTTCCCTAGATGTTTTCATTTATAAAACCATTCTTTCAGAAATACAAGGTGCTCTTTTCAAGTGATTCTTCTGCAGTTGTGCCCCATTGTAATACAGTGTTATCATATAGTGAGCCCAGGTATTCATGATTGAGTTTCTAAACTTTCTCTTATGTTTCTCTGAAAATCTATGAATCAGGACCTCCTGTCAGTAAAGTTACAATCTAAAAGATGGTCCATATGCATACGTGCTTTTGCAATGCATGCACATAATATAAAATTAAACAGAATGTAGATGAAGAATAACAACTCAAGAAAAACTGTATACCTCTGACTTTTAAACACAGGACAAGTGTATTTTCTGCTATATGCACTGCAAATGTGTCTGATTCTGAGTCTGACTAGCTAAGGTATGGTGTGCAAATACTTAAAAGTTAGCATTAAGTGAATATTAGCAATGTTATGCAAGAAATCTAAATAGTTAACTTGCCACTACTGTTACATCATACCTTCTAACTATTTAATGTCATTTTCATAAGATGTAAGACTTAAGCATGTCTTAAGAAAGTGTTGCAATGTACATGAACAAATTAAGTATTGTTAACAATAAAAAATCACTGTGCTACATTTATGAATAAATCAATTTCTTGTGTAGCAGTTTTTCATGCATTGGTGGTAAATGTCACCCAACCAACAGTAAACAACTGAGAAGGACACAAGAACCTTGCAAAGAGTAAATGTACAGGAAATTCCTAAGAAAGCATGTTGTCACAGTTCAGTGTATTTGTGCCTTTAGTTCTACACAAAGATAGGCTTGAGCACAGTCTGTGAATTGTTTACTTCTATGTGTTTGATATCAACATATTTAATGAATTCAAAGAGTGCACACCAATTATTACAATATGCCATTATTATGATACATGTTCCTGTTTAAACAATGAGTATGGCATTGCTTTTTTTTCTCTTTAAAGGTGAACACAATGGTGTTGAAGCAGCTGCGCACACCTGCAGAGAACATAAAGGTGTCTGCCGTCCAAACTGCTGTATTAAAGGGGAGTTAAATATGGGTCACCATGAAGGCTGCCTAGGAAATGAAGTGTAAGCATTACATTGTATTTAATTAATAACAGTCTAAAATAAGCAGCATGGTAATGTCCAGAGAGAATATTATAGTCTACAATCCATAAAATCAGAGTCTGTAGCTTCCAGCAAAGTCAAACTGAAACTTGAAACACAAAATACTGATTCTGTCTTACTGAAATTTGAAACATAAAATACTGATTGCGCCTCTTTAAGTGAAATGTAACCACAATACATGCCAATTCACATATTATTGCATGTCAGCAAAAACAGTAAAACTAGTAATAGCAATGCTAAGAGCAACAGTAACAGTGGTGGTAATACTAAAGACACAACATACTTTCATTAAGCACACTTCAGAATGAGGCTACATTAAAGCAGATGGGAAATATGTTCAATGACCTTAATTTGTGAATTATTCTATTCTGCATACTTTATCAGTTTTCATTTGTTATTCTTTTTTTGTACAAAAATAGATAATTCTTTGCAGGAACTGCAGTGCTAACTAAGCTTACCAATTTAATGCAAATTAAACAGCTATTCAAAATTAAAGATATTAATGAAACTGAGTGTATGTTTATATCTGTCAATATATATATATATATATATATATATATATATATATATATATATATATATATATATATATATACATGGATTTATACCATAATATCGAGCTTTGGAAACTTGAAATTCGCATGATCGAGACCATATGATCGAGTTTCTAAAAACTCGAATGTTAAAAAAAAATAATAATCTACATTTTTGCAGGGGGCAAACCTCCCTGCACCCCCACAATCCTTGCAAATTATATATACCAACACTGAAATCGCACTTCAGTGAGGAAAAGGGTAAATCCCCCAATCTTTACTGTACCAGGATCTACATAGATGTGCTTTAATGGGGAATGTACCCTTTATCTTACTGTAGTGTGATCTCAGATTTGGGGGTGCAGGGAAGCTTGCTCCCCTGCAAAAATGTTTATTTTTTTTTCCTTTTTTATATTTGAGTTTTCAGAAACTCAATCATATGGTCTTGATCGTATGAATTTTGAGTTTCCAAAATTCGATAATATAATCACATAGATATAGATATAGATATAGATTACTAGACATCCATCATTCCCAATGATGATGTCTTTAATGTTAACATGTTAATGTTGACAACACAATGTCAACACTGTTCTGTGCATGCTCTAAGGATTAACCTTGGAGCAAGCAAAGTAGACATCATTTTCCAAGGATGCAAGCCTTCTGGCACCCTTACACCTCCTGCTAATTATAATTGCTAACTAAGTGATTGCACAATCCTAAGGGAAAGAGCATTGTCCCCTTCCTTCAGGGATTGTCACTCTCACAAACCTGTTGACTGTCTTTTCTGTCGATGAAAGCAGGTCAACAAAAGAGATGTTGAAATTACCACATTTTTTATTTAGTAACTATGACTAGCTAGATAAATAGATACAGATATAGATACATACATAGTTGTAGACATATATATATGCTGTGTTACTTTACTCACTTCTACACTACAGATGTGCAATTTATTATTTCTTTCTGTTTCTCTACAGCTGCTGTCTAACATAAAGAAACTGGTTATCATGCAAGAAATAACTACCAAGGAGAGACAAAACCATTTGTTTCTGGAGATGCCTTCATGTTTCATGCAGCTATGACTGTTATTCTTTATTCATATCATCTCTGCATTTGCTTATTAAACACTTAACTAACAGGCAGAATTATTTTACATCATGCAATTAAAATACTTGATAAAAGCAGTTTTAATTTCCTCAGCAGTATTAATGAATATGTGGATATTTGGCATGCTCAGCTTTAAATGTTTTGTTATGCTCATTTTGAATAAAATGTACATTTAACAAATGTAGCAGATTGTATTGTTTTTGTCTTTTTTCCTAATTACTTAATGTTGCCTGTTAAGAAAGTGCATGTGTGTGTGTGTGTGTGTGTGTGTGTGTGTGTGTGTGTGTGTGTGTGTGTGTGTGTGTGTGTGTGTGTTTTATCTCCTTTGGTTAGAATTAAAATAACCTTTACTATATTTAGTGAAGATCCTTAAAAAAAGATATAGAAAATCTATAACTATGTTACTGTTTATTATAGTTAAGCTGTTATCTAATGACATGAGCTTTGCACATACATTTGCTAGCTCGTGAATATAAAATAAAAGCTACAAAACTCTCTGAAGAGGACTTAAAACTAAAAAAAAAAAAACATGAAGCAGATTAACTGGTTGGGAATAGGCATAGTGCATGTTAGCTGAACAGCAAGTATTTTGGGCTTACCTTTTGAAAGCAGTTTAAATGGTAATGATGATGCTTATACATTATATCTAATAATGTTTCAGATGGCATTATCACCACTCTGTTATTTTTTAGTAATGTGATGGTATAACAATTGAAAATAAACTGCACTTCAAAACATTATATAATTATGTGATTAAAAGTAGCAGAATGCAAATATAATATCCATATAGATTAAGGGAGAGAAATAAGTAATGTTATCCAATACATAAAATAAAAATGTCTAAAACTGTCACAAGATGGACTATAACCACAAACGTTTCTTTTACTTATTTTTTTCTTAATAGCAGAATAATGTTTCTAAATTCTTAAGCTTAACTTCCTAGTAACCCTTCCTGTATAAAATATCTGGTACACCATGCACTCTGTAATATGCACCACATTATTTGTATTACAATTGCAATTGCAACATTTTGTGGCTGAGTAACATTTTCAGTGTTAATACAATAAAAAGGTGGGGCTATTGTCAATATACATGTTTTATCTATAAAAATAGGGGAACAATAACACAGATCATAAAATAAAAAAGGACAATAAATGGCAACAATTCAAACTTTATTTATGCTCATTTCTTGTATCACGGCTGCAAGCCTTCAGCAGTCATTCCATTGAAGACTTTTTTGCAAAGGTGCTAGAAAAAAGTGTAAAGTCTGAATTGTTGCCATTAATTGTCCTTTTTATTTTATACATTTTTATATGTTGGATAGAATTGAAGTGAGGATGCTGATAATGTACGTGATTACAAAAAAATAAAGCTAGCAAGCTAGGTTAAATACATACAATTTACCTGGTCTTAAGAACCATAATAATTCGAAAGGTGTATTAACACAGGTTTGTATCGATTGTATGTGCATGTCTTTAATAACAGTTTTTAGGTGACTACTGGTTTTAATTGTCACCCGTCCAGCCCTTCATAACCCCTTTTTCCCATTTTTGCACATGGGGTCAGGGTGTCACGTCACAAGTGACAATCATCTGGAACCAAGGTTTTCAATTGTGATGTCATTAATTATTTAGTTACTCTGTTATTTAAGGGTTGATCCTGCTGGGAAAAGATACAGTCTGAAGAAGTCTAGTTGAATAAGCCAAATATACTTACTCTTTCTTTTTAATTCTGTAAATAAAATATGTGTCCTCCATCTTTTTGCACTTGTTCATTTTGATTATTATTATTACTGCAGAACTGTAGTCAGTGACTTGTACATTTTGCTAATTTTTGAATTATCACATATTAATTTCTAAAGTAGGGTGTTCCACCTGTGAGGTATACCTGACAACTTGTCTTTCTAGGTTATGAGACTTTCCCATTGCTGCAATTAGCACATAAATATGCTAATTTGGATAGCCAGCCATTGTAGGTTTACTCTTTCACGATGTCATGGCAGGAGTTTACAGCTCCAAGAAATAGTTAGGGGAGGGCTAGCCTTATGAACAAAATCAAATGCAAAAACAATACACTGTTTGCATTAAAACTGTATAGTTTGGTATTATTTAGAATACGAAGGCTGCACCAATGTCTAAGTTTGTTGTTTACATTTGCTATGGAGATCACTGTAATGTACTTTAAATTGAGATCACTGTAATGTAGTTTAATTTATGAAATATATTTTAAGCAGTTGTACACAGCTCTTAAACTGAAATTTGCAGAAAACCAGCTTTTTAACATACTTTTAAATGTATTTAGACAGATAGATAGATAGATAGATAGATAGATAGATAGATAGATAGATAGATACATACATACATAGATACTAACCACTCAGCTCAGAAAAAATCCAATATATATTTTCTTACAAATTTGCATTGTTTGAATACTATTTGCATTGATTTTGGGCATGTTTTAATATTTTTGGGCCTTTCACAGAACTGTCAAGGGGGCTTCTGATATTTTCAGCCTAACTTATCTAGTATGCTTTATCAGTTTATATTCATCCTAGAGTTATGGGTAGCACTTACAGATTTGAGACTATGTCTAGATATACTAAGAATATGTCTACAGATACTGAGAATATGTCTATATATATATATATATATATATATATATATATATATATATATATATATATATTGACAATATGTCTACATATATAGATTTGCATACTTGTGCCACTTAAAAACTATCATTCGTGTTAGACAGTACCTTTCCCTGAACATAAATTGTTTTCAAATCTAGTCCTAACTACCATAAAACATATTCTGAAGTAAAATGTGGTAACATCACAATTAACTGAGTAAAGTAATACCATCTGCTGCAATAAACATCATATAGTCCTCCTATAAATCTAACAAAAGAATGATGGACTATTTCCCACTTTTCAAACATGCTACTAAATATGTCTCACACATTGTCAAAAGTAATCTAAGTTTGATAACCAGTCTGTAACTGTTATCACCACTTTACAAAGTACAATTTATTTTGTGCCCTGTTCAATCACAGCCTCACCTCAGGCTTTGTCCCTACCAAATGGTGCACTGCTATAGCCATCCCTCTCTATAAAGGAGCCAAAAAGACACAATGTTCCGTGCTGTAGCCAAAGTTCACCAGTCCAAAAAGAAAAGACAAATTGCAGAAAAAAGACTGGCAAAATACCGCTACGTAAAATAACAAAGTTTTAATAAAGATAAATCCAACAGTGTGAGCGCTTTCGGGTTCAGCAGCCCTTCATCAGACAATTTAAAACACTCCATTGCTTTCTTTTTAAAAACAGTTACAACCAATAAAATCTCAATAAAAAACCCGCCTTTTTTGTAGAGCAGGCTTTAAAGGTATATTCTCATTTAAACCCGGAAACCTATGTGAAGTGAGTGTAACAATCCATTTGGATTCTAAAGTCTCTGTGAGTAGATTAATATCACCTCCTCTCATACCTAACCTTGCATTGGTAATCACCTTAAACAAAAAAGTATGTGTGGGATACTTCTCCACATGTCTATACAACGCATTCTGCTCTACCTTGTTTCTAATACAAGACAGATGCTGTAATATTCTAACCTTCAGCATTTTAGTAGTCATGCCTACATAGTAGGCTGGGCATTGCTCACATACAGCTAGATAGACAACGTCGTGGTCCTACAGGTGGCCCTAGCTTGAAAATGGTATGCATGTCCAGTGGATGGATGCACAAAGATGGGATCCTTGTGTATGTTCTTACAGGCCTTGCAGAAACCACATGGTAGGGTTCCTGCTTTAGTCATCAGGGGTTTGCTGCCTTGTGTAACCCTCTCTCTGCAAAGCAGGTCCTTCAGATTGGTGTTACGTCTGTACCCAAAGAAAGGAGTTGGTCCAACTAAATTAGTCAACTTCACATCACTCCTTAAGATGTTCCAATTGTTACTAATGATCGCTTGGATATCTGTGATGTTACTACTATAGGTAAAATACATTCTTACCTTATTTGGTCTAGAATGCACACTCAAGGGAGACCCTTGTTCCTCATCTTGTCTCAACCATGGTTTGAACCTACGAGCTCTGCCCAATATACTATGATGGATCTTGGTCTTAACCATGTGATCATCATAGCCCCTACTAATAAAACTGTTTTCTAAACTCTCCACTTCTGTAAAAAACTGTTCATCATCTAAGCACAATCTGGATGTCCTACACAATTGGCCCTGTACTATGTTGGGAAACATGGGCCGTGGATGCATGCTGTCAAATGACAGCATGTGATTAGTCCAACATTCTTTTCTGTAAAGACTAGAGGAAAAACCTTTCTGATCATATCTGACCCTGGTGTCTAAAAAGTCTATCTGTTCTCCAGAATGTGTCAAGGTGAACCTGAAAAATGAAGTGGTGGAGTGTAAATAATCAAGAAAATCATATAGCAAACCTACACTACCCTGCCAAAACATAAAACATCATCCACGAAACGTGCATAAGCTCCTATGTGCTTGGCCCAATGCTCATTGTTAAAAATAACTTCACTCTCCCAGTGGTATAGGACCAAATTAGCATAGCTATTGGCACAGGGGGTTCCCATGGCCACCCCCTGTGCCTGCCTGTAAGCCTGTTGTCCTCCAATAAAAACGTTATTCTCCAGTACCAATGAAAGAAGGGTACTGATCAAAGTGATCCTGTGATGATCCTCACCCATATTTAATAAAACCTGTTCAACTGCCTTGATTCCATAGGAATTACCTATCACAGTGAACAGACTCTGTACGTCCATAGTGACCATTAAAATGTTAGCTTGTACACCCTTCAACTCAAAAGCCCTAACCATTTGTAGAAAGCTTTTAGTATCCTTCAGAATACTATGAATTCTGTCAACATATGGTCTTAGCGTATGCTCCAACCATATAGAAATGTTCTCAGTGACCCAACCCCGACCTGATACTATAGGTCTAAGGGGTGGGTCAACCAAAGATTTATGTATCTTAGGCAGAGCTTTGAAAATGGGAGTAGTGGGTTTATTAATCAACAAAAACTTTAACAAATCATCGTCTATTTGCATTTCAAAATTCAATTTCCTCAGGGCAGTATGCACTTCTTCAACCATCCTGTGAATGGTAGTGGGATTAATGGGAATATAAGTGTTATGGTCTGCCAACAAATCATTAATTTTAGAGTGGTAACATGCACTATCCAAGATAACCACTGCCCCTCCTTTATCAGCCATCTTGATAACAATATCATTGTTATTAGATAGCCCATGTAAAGCTGCCTGCTGCTGTTTAGTAAGATTGAAAAACTTACTCTGTGCATTATTGTTAAAATAACATGTCAAATCTCTTTCACAACTATTAATAAACAGTGTCATGGCAGGACTAAATGGTGGTATATAAGTACTGGGCTGTCTTAAAGTGGTTCTCATAGGCATGTTGACATTATCTCCATTTAAATCACCATTAAAAACACACTTTAAAGCCAAATTCCTACAAAACATAATAATGTCCAAAACAACATCATTAAAAGAACTGGCCCTCCCGGGTACAAAGGTTAAACCTTTGTTGAGAACACTTAGCTCATCCTCATTCAGTACATAAGAGGATAAATTATAAACCATACCAGAAAAACAACTATTAGTCACTCCTGGATCCGCCTTTTCTTGTTGATGTCTCTCCCCTCGCTCAAGGATCTCTTCCATGCCCCGTGTTTCTTTACGGGAGCTGGAAGTCTCTCGAAAAAACGCTGGCAGCCTTGTGTTGTCTTCGGTCATGCCCCTAATGCTTTCTCCCCTGAGGACCCCCTCAGGCTATCATCAACCGCTCGCAGCGAGACATCCTTGGCCGTCACGGCTGTTGTATCAGCCAATACCTCAGAGCTTGCCATGGAGGGCTTCCCCAGCATATGATCCATAAAACCAACAGACTGCACATGTGAATCATCTACAACATTGAGAGTAGGTTGCGCTACTTCCAAGGAATCCACAGATGGTAAACTAGTGCTTTGCGGGACATCCCCCACCATATCTACAGCGTTACTCACTCTCCTTTCACTTCGTCGTGGCCGGTTCTCCCCAGGCTGGCGTGTCGACGTATCACGCAGTTGGTTCCCTGAAGCGTTGGAGGAAGCCACATGATGACTCGGCCAGACAAAGATATTCCCTGCAGTGAAATCTTCAAAATCTCATTTCAACTTGTTAGTTTTCTGACTCCGTAACTTCTCATTGCTGCCAGATAAAGATCTTTGCAAATCATTTAGTTTAGTAGCAAACGCTACCCCTTTAAAGTCAGTCTTAAGCTTAACATATAATATATCGACCTCCTTCTGTAACTCAGACAATTCTGGAGCAAAGAAATTATTTAACAAGTCCATATATTTGAAACTCGTTTCAATGTTAATAGCCTGCCACTGTGCAAGTAGCTCAGCGTAACGATCCCCCTGTGTCGGCATGCACAGAATGCGCATGCCTCGTGGTATAATGCCATAGTGTTGGCAAGCCTCAAAATGAAAGCTTTGCCATTTCAATCTCTGCAGTCTCAAAGCCTTAAAATTAAGGTCCCTTAATAAATCATCAAACCTCTTGTCCGTAATAGCAGGTGCACAAACGGCCCCAGGCTCATTCCTATGAACCTGAAAGCCTAAGTCCAACAGTGGGTTCTCCATGGTCGGTAGTATATGTTCAGCCAGTGCTTGCTCCAAAACCAACCCTCCTTGCTCAACATTCTCCATAGCTTGCTACGCACAATGGAACACAATAAAATGTAACAAACCAAAAAGACACAATGTTCCGTGCTGTAGCCAAAGTTCACCAGTCCAAAAAGAAAATACAAATTGCAGAAAAAAGACTGGCAAAACACCGCTACGTAAAATAACAAAGTTTTAATAAAGATAAACCCAACAGTGTGAGCGCTTTCGGGTTCAGCAGCCCTTCATCAGACAATTTAAAACACTCCATTGCTTTCTTTTTAAAAACAGTTACAACCAATAAAATCTCAATAAAAAAAACGCCTTTTTTGTAGAGCAGGCTTTAAAGGTATATTCTCATTTAAACCCGGAAACCTATGTGAAGTGAGTGTAACAATCCATTTGGATTCTAAAGTCTCTGTGAGTAGATTAATATCACCTCCTCTCATATCTAACCTTGCATTGGTAATCACCTTAAACAAAAAAGTATGTGTGGGATACTTCTCCACATGTCTATACAACGCATTCTGCTCTACCTTGTTTCTAATACAAGACAGATGCTGTAATATTCTAACCTTCAGCATTTTAGTAGTCATGCCTACATAGTAGGCTGGGCATTGCTCACATACAGCTAGATAGACAACGTGCGTGGTCCTACAGGTGGCCCTAGCTTGAAAATGGTATGCATGTCCAGTGGATGGATGCACAAAGATGGGATCCTTGTGTATGTTCTTACAGGCCTTGCAGAAACCACATGGTAGGGTTCCTGCTTTAGTCATCAGGGGTTTTCTGCCTTGTGTAACCCTCTCTCTGCAAAGCAGGTCCTTCAGATTGGTGTTACGTCTGTACCCAAAGAAAGGAGTTGGTCCAACTAAATTAGTCAACTTCACATCACTCCTTAAGATGTTCCAATTGTTACTAATGATCGCTTGGATATCTGTGATGTTACTACTATAGGTAAAATACATTCTTACCTTATTTGGTCTAGAACGCACACTCAAGGGAGACCCTTGTTCCTCATCTTGTCTCAACCATGGTTTGAACCTACGAGCTCTGCCCAATATACTATGATGGATCTTGGTCTTAACCATGTGATCATCATAGCCCCTACTAATAAAACTGTTTTCTAAACTCTCCACTTCTGTAAAAAACTGTTCATCATCTAAGCACAATCTGGATGTCCTACACAATTGGCCCTGTACTATGTTGGGAAACATGGGCCGTGGATGCATGCTGTCAAATGACAGCATGTGATTAGTCCAACATTCTTTTCTGTAAAGACTAGAGGAAAAACCTTTCTGATCATATCTGACCCTGGTGTCTAAAAAGTCTATCTGTTCTCCAGAATGTGTCAAGGTGAACCTGAAAAATGAAGTGGTGGAGTGTAAATAATCAAGAAAATCATATAGCAAACCTACACTACCCTGCCAAAACATAAAAACATCATCCACGAAACGTGCATAACCTCCTATGTGCTTGCCCAATGCTCATTGTTAAAAATAACTTCACTCTCCCAGTGGTATAGGACCAAATTAGCATAGCTATTGGCACAGGGGGTTCAATGTTGTAGATGATTCACATGTGCAGTCTGTTGGTTTTATGGATCATATGCTGGGGAAGCCCTCCCTGGCAAGCTCTGAGGTATTGGCTGATACAACAGCCGTGACGGCCAAGGATGTCTCGCTGCGAGCGGTTGATGATAGCCTGAGGGGGTCCTCAGGGGAGAAAGCATTAGGGGCATGACCAAAGACAACACAAGGCTGCCAGCGTTTTTTCGAGAGACTTCCAGCTCCCGTAAAGAAACACGGGGCATGGAAGAGATCCTTGAGCGTGGGGAGAGACCCCAACAAGAAAAGGAGGATCCAGGAGTGACTAATAGTTGTTTTTCTGGTATGGTTTATAATTTATCCTCTTATGTACTGAATGAGGATGAGCTAAGTGTTCTCAACAAAGGTTTAACCTTTGTACCCGGGAGGGCCAGTTCTTTTAATGATGTTGTTTTGGACATTATTATGTTTTGTAGGAATTTGGCTTTAAAGTGTGTTTTTAATGGTGATTTAAATGGAGATAATGTCAACATGCCTATGAGAACCACTTTAAGACAGCCCAGTACTTATATACCACCATTTAGTCCTGCCATGACACTGTTTATTAATAGTTGTGAAAGAGATTTGACATGTTATTTTAACAATAATGCACAGAGTAAGTTTTTCAATCTTACTAAACAGCAGCAGGCAGCTTTACATGGGCTATCTAATAACAATGATATTGTTATCAAGATGGCTGATAAAGGAGGGGCAGTGGTTATCTTGGATAGTGCATGTTACCACTCTAAAATTAATGATTTGTTGGCAGACCATAACACTTATATTCCCATTAATCCCACTACCATTCACAGGATGGTTGAAGAAGTGCATACTGCCCTGAGGAAATTGAATTTTGAAATGCAAATAGACGATGATTTGTTAAAGTTTTTGTTGATTAATAAACCCACTACTCCCATTTTCAAAGCTCTACCTAAGATACATAAATCTTTGGTTGACCCACCCCTTAGACCTATAGTATCAGGTCGGGGTTGGGTCACTGAGAACATTTCTATATGGTTGGAGCATACGCTAAGACCATATGTTGACAGAATTCATAGTATTCTGAAGGATACTAAAAGCTTTCTACAAATGGTTAGGGCTTTTGAGTTGAAGGGTGTACAAGCTAACATTTTAATGGTCACTATGGACGTACAGAGTCTGTTCACTGTGATAGGTAATTCCTATGGAATCAAGGCAGTTGAACAGGTTTTATTAAATATGGGTGAGGATCATCACAGGATCACTTTGATCAGTACCCTTCTTTCATTGGTACTGGAGAATAACGTTTTATTGGAGGACAACAGGCTTACAGGCAGGCACAGGGGGTGGCCATGGGAACCCCCTGTGCCAATAGCTATGCTAATTTGGTCCTATACCACTGGGAGAGTGAAGTTATTTTTAACAATGAGCATTGGGCCAAGCACATAGGAGCTTATGCACGTTTCGTGGATGATGTTTTTATGTTTTGGCAGGGTAGTGTAGGTTTGCTATATGATTTTCTTGATTATTTACACTCCACCACTTCATTTTTCAGGTTCACCTTGACACATTCTGGAGAACAGATAGACTTTTTAGACACCAGGGTCAGATATGATCAGAAAGGTTTTTCCTCTAGTCTTTACAGAAAAGAATGTTGGACTAATCACATGCTGTCATTTGACAGCATGCATCCACGGCCCATGTTTCCCAACATAGTACAGGGCCAATTGTGTAGGACATCCAGATTGTGCTTAGTTGATGAACAGTTTTTTACAGAAGTGGAGAGTTTAGAAAACAGTTTTATTAGTAGGGGCTATGATGATCACATGGTTAAGACCAAGATCCATCATAGTATATTGGTTAGAGCTCGTAGGTTCAAACCATGGTTGAGACAAGATGAGGAACAAGGGTCTCCCTTGAGTGTGCGTTCTAGACCAAATAAGGTAAGAATGTATTTTACCTGTAGTAGTAACATCACAGATATCCAAGCGATCATTAGTAACAATTGGAACATCTTAAGGAGTGATGTGAAGTTGACTAATTTAGTTGGACCAACTCCTTTCTTTGGGTACAGACGTAACACCAATCTGAAGGACCTGCTTTGCAGAGAGAGGGTTACACAAGGCAGCAAACCCCTGATGACTAAAGCAGGAACCCTACCATGTGGTTTCTGCAAGGCCTGTAAGAACATACACAAGGATCCCATCTTTGTGCATCCATCCACTGGACATGCATACCATTTTCAAGCTAGGGCCACCTGTAGGACCACGCGTTGTCTATCTAGCTGTATGTGAGCAATGCCCAGCCTACTATGTAGGCATGACTACTAAAATGCTGAAGGTTAGAATATTACAGCATCTGTCTTGTATTAGAAACAAGGTAGAGCAGAATGCGTTGTATAGACATGTGGAGAAGTATCCCATACATACTTTTTTGTTTAAGGTGATTACCAATGCAAGGTTAGGTATGAGAGGAGGTGATATTAATCTACTCACAGAGACTTTAGAATCCAAATGGATTGTTACACTCACTTCACATAGGTTTCCGGGTTTAAATGAGAATATACCTTTAAAGCCTGCTCTACAAAAAAGGCGGGTTTTTTATTGAGATTTTATTGGTTGTAACTGTTTTTAAAAAGAAAGCAATGGAGTGTTTTAAATTGTCTGATGAAGGGCTGCTGAACCCGAAAGCACTCACACTGTTGGATTTATCTTTATTAAAACTTTGTTATTTTACGTAGCGGTGTTTTGCCAGTCTTTTTTCTGCAATCTCTCTATAAAGGAGGAGCAACTACAGACCCTGGGAACTATCGCCCCATTAACCTGACACGTCTGATATGGAAAGCTATGGAATGCATCACCATGGACCTAATAAACAAGGAGATAAGGAATCTCCAAACTCTGGATCTCACACAGTTTGATTTTGTGAAGGGTAGATCATGCCTGCTCAACTTGATCGACTTCTTTGAGTCAGTCACCAGAGCTGTGGATAAAGGCAAGGTGGTTCATACAGCCTATCTTGATCTGGCCATGGCCTTTGATACCATTCCCTACTCAGGAATCATAGAAAAACTCACTGAGCTAGGCATAAACCCCTATATCACTAGGTGAGTTGCAAACTGGCTCACAGATAGAACCCACAGTGTGAAAGTAGCTGACTCCAAGCCAGACTGTCCACCAGTCATGAGTGGAGTCCCACAGAGATTGGTCCTGGGTCCTCTTCTGTTTGGTACCTACTTCACAGAAGTCCAGGCCAACATGAAGAGACTCTGGCTGACAAAGTTCACAGATGATTACAAGTTGGGAGCCATTATTAACTCCTCAAGTGATGTTGACATCCTATAGAAAGGCCTCACTGAGACCAACGACTGGTGTCAGAACCATGGTCTTTAGCTCAATGCCAAAAAATGTGTCATCATCCCCTTTGACAAAAATGAAACAAAATAGCAAACCAGGAATTGAAAAAACTGGCTAGCAGCAAAAACAATAAAAGGCACCCAAGAATAAATAATGATCAATTTATTAGCGCTTTCATTTAGTATAGTCACCAAACTTCTTCAGATCAGAAGGAAGTTTGGTGACTATACTAAACGAAAGCGCTAATAAATTGTTCATTATTTATTCTTGGGTGCCTTTTATTGTTTTTACTGCTAGCCAGTTTTCTCAATCATCCCCTTTGAGAAAAACCCAGTTCCTATGAATTACCACATCGATGGTAGTCCACTGAACACAGAAGGCGTTATAAGAAATCTTGGAACACAGGTTGACAGCAACCTCTCTTTTGACCACCACATTGCCACTTTGGTCAGAAAGTCCTTCTATGTGGCACATCTCATTACTAAGAGGTTTGCATCCAGGAAGAAAGAGGTCAATGTCTCCCTCTACTCTTCCCTCATTAGGCCAATCATCGAGTACAATGCCCCATCTGGCATGTACCTCACTAGACACCTGCAACAACTGGAGTGGCCACAAAAGTACCTCATAAAGAGGATCCTAGGCCTTAAACACTTGTCCTATATGGGCGTGCTCAAAAAACTCCAACTATTCTCTGTGTAATATCGCCTACTTAGAGGCAATCTCTGCTTGACTTACAAAGCCATGTCTGACCCAGCTCTGTTAGAAATACTGCATCTAAAGAAATCCCAATCCCTCCACACCACATGCTCCAGAGACCTCAACCTCATTTCCACAATCAACAGAACATGCTGGTGGGACAGGTTCATAACCCAGAGACTGCCCATGCTATGGAATAGACTTCCCATTCATGTCAAACAGAGCACCTCACTGGCCCTCTTCAAGAGGAATCTTGATGAGTGGATGGGAAATAGAAAATTCACCCTGGGGATCACTCCAGTGGATCTACTCAACAGAGGCACTGGGAACTAAGGTTGGGTGGCAAGATGCTATGGACTAGGCTTGTAAAGGCTCCAGGGTCATTAGCCTAGTACACACCTATGAGCCTATGAACCTGAAACTGTATAGTTTGTCTGTTCTGAATTTGCAGAAGAGTTTCTTGGTGTTGTATATGGCTTCATTGTCCACATCATCTACAGAACAGAAAATACATTTGCAGTGAGCACTGTTTTCTCTGTCTTTTGGGCAGAAGGCACATTACAGTGGCTAGTTTCACTTTCCATTTGGTAATAAAATACATGCAATACTTTCCACCTTCCTTTAGTTGGCAAGTAGTAACACTTCAATGCAGATTCCACTTCTCTCTGTCAGTCAGAAGATGCAGTACACTTCCAACAGCAGTCATCCACTGTTGGCTGGGAAAAGTACTGTTGTGTAAGTAAACATACCATAACAGTAGATGTTTAAATCATCACTGCTACAGCAACCCTACCTATATGAGTTGTATCCTTTACAGGATACAACAGTCTTCCAGCTTCCAAAGATTTAGGGGTACTTTACACATGTTTAAACTGTTAAAGTTAAAGCCTTAAGAAGACAATGCTAGGACTGTAACAATAAAATGTCCACTCCTGGCATAAAAACATGCAAAAATTAAGAGTGAGGGAGGGAGTGGCTACTGCAGCAGTTATGATGGGCATCTGCTATTACGGTAAGTTTGCTTACACAGTTGCATTATTTTTTTCATTTGAGTACTATTGCAGTTGCCTTAGCTGCATGGGTAGACTACCAGAGCTTAAACTGAGTACTGGGAGGAAGAAGGATGAGGATCCAGGAGTTCCTGGAGAAAAGTTCTAGAAAAGCCTGTCCTAGGCCTGGAAAAGAATATAGTTTATATTGCTTTGTAAAAGTGTGCACAGAGGACAAAGTAGTTACTTCTAGAATACTTCAAAGACCCAACCCTTTCCAAAAGCCACAGATGAAGGCAAGGTCTTGGTAGAGTGAGCCTTGATCTTGTCTGTAATTGTTTTGCTGTGACGAGTATAACAAAGAGTAATAACACGAGACAACCATTTTGAAATAGGTTATCATTTTTTCTTACTATCAGAAGAAATGAAACTGATCAGAAGTTCTGAAAAATTTTATTCTGTCAAGCTTGTACCCGAGTTGTTTGTGAACATCCAAGGAATGGATTATCCTTTCTGCCTCATTTTAGGTTCTGGAAAGAACACAGGGAGATGGATAGCTTGTCTTAAGATAAACTTGTGCATAACTGTAGGTATAAATAAAGGATTAGTTCTTAAGAAAACCCTATCTCTGTGGAAAATAAGACAAGGTTGACCCCCCCACCCCACCCATGAAGGTTGCAACTCAGGTACTCTTCTTGCAGAGGTCAGAGCAGTTAATAAGATTGTTTTTATGTTAAGAACCTCAAGTCAGCCATATGAACAAGTTCAAATGGAGCAAGAGTTAATTATTTCTAACACAAAATTAAGATCCCAAGGAGGAGCAGCTTGTTTCCTAGGAGACTTCTTATGCAGCACCCCTTTCTAAATCATTGCAGTAGCTTGCATAGATGGTACAGGCTCTCTGCTGTACTAATTCAATTCTTTTAGAATACAAGAGCATGTATATAGACATAGCTTAGTTCACTGAAATGAATTTGGTCAAATATAGTTTGAACCGCCCCCCCCAAAAAAAATGCTGAATAATTAACACTGTAATTCATTGCTGAAATATGAAAAAGAGTTGTGTGAAGGAAAGGCCACACAAATCCTGTGTGGAGACGTTTTCCTTGCATCATTGTTCCCTAATTATAGCAACTAGCTTTATGGTAACTGGAACTTAGGGAGAAAGGAATACACCAATTTTGGAGAAGTCATAATCATGCCCATATTAGGAAACCATGTACCATATTAGGAAATTTTTCCTTCAAGTAACACAGTTATTTCTCCATGTATTCAGCACAAATATTGATCAGAAAATGCCCACATTAGCCATCCATTCATTGCCTGTGTAGTATTCTAGCAAATGACATTATAAATGTGACACATATACTGCCATATAATATATTCTCAGTAAAATAGTCACAAAGTCTTTGTTGACTGTCTCTACACACCCCTAAAGCAACAGACTACACTAATGAAAGTCACAGAAAATGTTGTCAGGTATGCATTGCATTAATTACTACAAAATACAATCCATTTATCACTGAACAAAAACAGAAATACACAGAAAGTTGGAGACAGTGAACCACAGAATAAATGTCAAATCATGCTGAAGACATATTGATACATGCTGAAACATTATAGCAGAATATAATTTAATAAAGTTTGCATTCTTAAAAATAATAATGTTTTGAACTATAAAAAAGTATAACAGAATATGCATGGCAGATATTATACGGAAGCCCTCAAGGTATCCTACCCACATCAAATTATAACTATTAAACTTTTTTAAATTAATTAATGTTTTATAATATTTTATTTTAATTAATTAATAAACTAATAACTTTTTTAAATAGTTCTTGCAGGGCTCTGTATGAGTCCAGATAGTAGTGTGCTTGCCACTCCCTAACACACTTTACTACTGGTCTCTTCCCCACTGAATTGACTGCCTGGATCTCCTACCTCTGACCACAATTACAACATGTTTTGTAAAAGTGCCTGCAGATCCCTAATACGCCTTACTACTGGTCTCTCCCCCACTGAATTGGCTGCCTGGATCTTGTACCTCTGACCACAACTACAACACATTTTACAAAAGTGCCTATAGTTCCTTAATACACCTAACTACAGGTCTCTCCCTCACTGAATTGGCTGTCTGGATCTCCTACCTCTGACCACAACTGCAATGCGTTTTATGAAAGTGCCTGCATTGTATGTCATAACAATCATTTCATGTTTTTAACTATAACAAGCCGGGAATTTATGTTAGTGGCATGCTCACTACTCAGACTCTTTTTTCCTCCCTTAGCCATAAAAAAAATGTTTTTTATCTCTCTCTCTTTATGGGCTCATTTAATTTGAAAGAAAAAAAAAATAATAGGAAAAGTAAACATTTAGCCAAAATATCTAAAAACTGCTGCACAAGCCATTGCTTACAACAGATATATTATTGAATCCTTTGTCCCTAAAACCTCGAAAACTCTACCCCTACACAAAGGTGGTAAACCCAGAGATCTCTCCAGTTACCATATCATTGCACTTCTTTCTCCCATCTCAAAACTTCTGGAGAAATGCATACAAGCCCAACTTCTTGATTATCTCATTCACAACCAAATTCTGTCACCCACACAGCATGGTTTTAGACCTGGCCACAGCACAATGACTGCTCTAATTTCTTACATGGATTCAGTCAACAAAGCTAGGGACTCTGGTAAATTAGTATCCTCACTATTTCTAGACCTCTCAAAAGCATTTGATATAGTGTCTCATTCACGTCTGCTAAATCAACTCTCCCATATTGGACTCTTCCCCTCTTCACCTGTATGGTTCAGAAGCTACCTGGCTAACTGACAACAACCAGTTAGATGGAACTCCACACTCTCCTCCTGTCTCCATAACCCTATAGGCGTTCTCCAGGGCTCAGTTCTAGGGGCACTCTTATTTAGCTTATTTATCAATAATCTGCACTCCTAACTCCAACTTGGCACCATTATTCATTATGCAGATGATTCATTTATCATCTTCTCTGCCAACTCTCTACCCATCCTCCCACATTCTTCACAACTAGCCTTCACTTCCATAGAAAAATGGCTTTTCATTAATCACCTTCTACTCAACCCAAACAAAACTAAGCCAATTCTAGTCAGCCCAAAGAAAAAAAAAAAAAAACAACATAGACAAACACCAATTCATTATATTCTAACAGAATAAAACAGTAATCAAGGTAGTATCCCATGCTAAATTATTAGGGGTCATTATAGATGAACAACTAAAATTTGATTTACATATTCAGCACAGTATCAAAAACTCAACAAAAACTTGGCATACTGTATATACAAAAACGCTTTCTAAGCACCTCCGGTAAAGAAAACCTTTGTCATCACATCCTTATTACCCTCCCTAATCTATGGAGCTCTATTACTCACTAATTTACCTCCCTAACCTATGGAGCTCTATTACTCACTAATTTACCTTCCACACTACAGTCAAAAATAGAAATATATTGCAACAAAGTTGCTAGTTTTGCCAGCAATGCCTCATATTCCACCCACCACTGTAAACCATTGCACTTTCTCAAATGACTTGAACAGCCACATTATCTATCCTACATACAGTTAACAACTGTCCATAAATTAGTTAACAAGTCTTCTGAATGTCCTGGCCTCACTGCACTTTTTAGTAACTATATACCCATAAGGTCTTTCAGATCCGAAAAATCGTCAACTTTCTACAGGTGCATAAACCTAACCTTCCTGCAGGTCAACTACTATACTCTTACTCAGTAGCCACAATCTGGAATGTTCTTCCTGTATCACTTAGAACCAATCCAAACCTTCCCACCTTTAAAACTTCATTACAGTCTTACTGCTCCTCTGAATGGATATGCAATTATACTTTACCTCCAAATTCCAAGTTCTGATCATTCCCATTTCTCATGCCTCCTCTTGCATTCCTATGCTCCTTCTCTTTTTGATATCTTCTTTCTATATGTAACATATGCTACCAACTCGTCCCCACCACCTTAGCCATACCATATCTTACCATGTCTATTTCCCACTCTATTACTATCTAGTAACTTTTGTACATTATCACTTTTCCCGTTCTGCTATTTGCCAGATACTCAATATCTGTGTGAATCTTATCAATATCTCATAGTTTGAAATTTACCTAATTCCAGTTATCTTGTTTATTTTTGTTATTATTTTTGGATAACTTTTTTAATTGTTCATGCTTGTTTTTTAATTTTTAACCTGTGGAGATAATCTCCCCAGGCATCTTGTTTGTTACTGACATAACTATTGAATTGTTCATGCTCTTGAATGTTATTGCAAATACTCTGTAGAACCTTGTTTAATTGTTCATGCTTGCTTGATTTACTTGTTCTCTGTGGAGTTTTCCTTCCTGGGCCTCCACTGAGTGGACTATCTCAGTAAACAAATGCAAACAAACAAATAAATAAATAGAATCTATATTTTTATAACTTTCCACATCAATGACATACATTTAGCATTCATACCTGTAAGGAAATCCTAAAATTGAAAAGCCTGGAGAGATGACCACAATAAGTGCAGTGTCTTGTGGCCCTGGTCTTCATTTTGTAAATATTTTACAAATGCTTTACTTAACTGGGTTACGTAACATATAGTCTGGTGCTAAGTTGTCACTTATTGTTGGGAGAGTGACACTTTATTTATATATGCATATTTTCTTAGTTATATATCTCTACTTGTATAAAAAATATATATATATATATATATATATATATATATATATATATATATATATATATATATATATATATATATATATATATTATATATACTTGTTTATATATGTACATATTTTATATTTTTTATTTTTTATATTCTTAAATGGTTTTATATTTTGTATATTTTTTGTATATATTATTTACTTATAGACAGCAGAAATTATGTGAGTATAGCTGAGGTTTAAACTAGGTACTTGGTTTCTTGGAAAATGAGACCTACAGTGATTTTTAAAGTTAATTGATTTTAACCACATGTTTAATTTAGCTTAATGAGCAGTGTTTTATAAGCATGTAATCTTAGGTGTTGTGTATCTGAAGAAGTTTAGCCAAGGTGCTAAATGAAAAGCATTTAATCTTACTTAGTTTTCAGTGTTATCGTGTTCTACAATAAAGTGGGTTGCTGGCCA